>NC_026003.2:104343850-104364706 GCF_000442705.2 Elaeis guineensis
ACAATGAAATGCAAGAATCAAAAATTATCCTCAATAAAGATATTACCTTCTTTATAGTATCAGAGCCTTGAAGCTCCAACAAGCATCTCTTCTTCTTCCTCCTTCTGTGCTCTCTCATGGCCACCAGTTCATCTATCTCCACCTCCTCCAAACCCTCTTCTCCTCCTCCACCCAACACAACGACCCCTCTCACCTTTTCATCGGCACAGCATTTTCTATCTATCAAATTAAATGCATCCAATTTTTTGATCTGGAGAAAGCAAATTACTCCCTTCTTAAAGGGTCAAGGCCTGTTTAGATTCCTTGATGGCTCTCACCCATAGCCCACCGATCCGATTACCGCTACTGCTTGGCAACAACAAGATGCCCAACTCGTAAGCCTTCTTGTTGCTTCATTATCTGAAGATTTGGTTCCTCTTCTTCTTGACAAAGAAACTAGTTTTGAGTGCTGGACCACTCTTCATGAAGCCTTTGGTTCAGCATCTCCTACCAGGCTCATGTCTCTACATCTAGAGTTGCAGAATCTACATCAAAAACCAGATGAGACCGTCACCTTTCTGCTCCGACGTGCCAAAGCTGTAGCTGATGAACTTGCTGCCTCTGGTAATGCCCTCAAGCCAACCAAATTTAATCTTCATGTATTGCGTGCTCTATGTGATGATCTACAAGATGCGGTCCCTGACATTCTCAACCGACACACCCCTCCGACATACACTGAACTTCATGGGCTGTTACTTAGCCATGAAAGCATGTGGGCATTTAGAAAATTAACTGTTGCTGATACCACTCTTACCAATCCTACCGTTAATACTGCTCAACGGTTCGTCCATTCTTCTAATGACCCTAGGCCCTCTATTGGCAGTGACTTTACTCGAGGTCGTGGAGGACGTGGCAAGTTTGGTCGAGGTCGTGGTCATTCTGGTCCACCTGGTGGCCGTGGTTCTCAATTGTGTTCGTTTTGCAATCGTAACCACTCTAATGCCACCTGCTTCTATCGCCCTCAGCAACCATATCCATACTTTTTCTCTCCACAATCCAATGCCAATTTCTCATATTCACCATATCCAAATCCAAATCCATCTCAACGTCACCCTAATCCACCACTTCTCCCTACCCCTCACCCCTCCACTGCCCTCACTTGGTACCCAGATACAGGAGCATCTCACCATATCACTCCTGACATTCATTCTATGTCCTCCTATGATGAGTATACTGATCCTGATCAGGTGCATGTAGGCAATGGTAAGGGATTACATATATCACATATTGGTCATGGTTCTTTTTCCTCTCTCTACTCTTCTCTTTCTTTTCAGTTATCTAACATCTTACACGTTCCTTCTATTTCTAAAAATTTACTTTCCGTACAACAGTTTGCAAAAGACAACAATGTCTTTTTTGAATTTCACCCCTCTTATTTTCTTGTGAAGGATCGAACTACCGAGACCATAGTGTTATCCGATCCGAGTAAAGGAGGATTATACACTCTCCATTCCAGTCCTTCTCCGTTGTCTGCATCTGTTCACGTAACCGAGAGCACCACTCTTGATGGCTGGCACAACTATTTGGGCCATCCCCATTATCGCTTGCTTCGCTCCATGGTGAAGACCAATAATCTACCCTGCAAGTCTGCACATCTTCGTCCCCTTTGTCCCTCATGTCAATTAGGCAAGTCTAGTAAGTTGCATTTACCTCCGTCCCATCGTCGCAGTCAGTTTCCATTAGATCTTATTTATAGTGATGTTTGGGGTCCTTCCCCTACTCCATCTTTGGTAGGACACCGCTACTACATAATTTTTGTTGATGATCAAAGTAAATATATTTGGTTTTATCCATTAATGCGCAAATCTGATGTATTCTCTACTTTCTTACAATTTCAAGCCTTGGTTGAACGGCATTTCTCTCGTACTATTAAATCAATCCAAACTGACTGGGAGGAGAATTTTGCTCTCTTCCTCAATTTTTTCGTAAAATTGGCATTACCCATCGTGTTGCTGCTCCTCACACCCACGAGCAACAAGGGGCTGTCAAACGTCGTCACCGTCATATTACGGAAACCGGCCTATCCCTTCTTGCTCATGGATCCATGCCCATATCATACTGGCACTATGCCTTTGAAACGGCTGTTTTTCTCATTAATAGGATGCCATCTAAAGTCTCTAGTGATGTATCCCCTTCGAACTCATTCACAACAAACCACCATCCTATGCCTTCCTACGAATTTTTGGGTGTCTTTGCTATCCTCTTCTTCATCCTTACACTCAGCATAAAATGGAGTATCGATCTCAACCGTGTGTGTTTCTCGACTATAGTCCCTCTCATAGTGCCTATCAATGTCTCGATTTAAAAATAAATTATACATATATCGCTAGGCACGTTCGCTTCGACGAATCTACCTTTCCTTTTCAATCTCAGTCTTCATTAACTTGTCCACCACCATCATCTCCCTCTTCCCCACCTTGGGGTGTTACATTACTTCAACCTCTACAAGAGGCCACCCCACTACCATCCGTTCCTCCACCGATTCCACATTCTCCTTTGCATCATCTGTCCAACTCATCATCGGCTGCATCCCCCTTTTCTCGGTCTGCCTCAACACCTTCTCCTATGATCGATCCCACTTCAAGCCCTTTTAGCATTAACGACTCTGCACCTGTTCGGACCAGATTACCACCTTCCCCTACAAATAGCTCCCAGCAAAACAAAACCTCCCCTGACCCACCTGCCCAACCCACCCGTACACATTCTATGGTACTTCAACTCCGTTCCAACCAGCCATCCGCCCTCACCACCACTATCCTCACCATAGAACCTACTTGCTTTACTCAAGCCTCTAAACACTCTGAGTGACGTGCTGCAATGACTGAAGAATTTAATGCCTTAATTCGTAATGGTACGTGGTCTCTTGTTCCACGTTCATCTCATCAAAAGAATTTGGTCGGATGTAAATGGGTGTACAGGATCAAGAGAAAAGCTGATGGGTCTCTCGAGCGTTACAAAGCGCGTCTAGTTGCTAAAGGGTTCCATCAGCAACTTGACCTCGACTACAACGAGACATTCAGTCCGGTTATCAAACCTACCACCATTCGGTCTATTCTAAGTATTGCAATCTCTCAAAGTTGGTCCATCCGACAATTAGATGTTCATAATGCCTTTTTACATGGCAACCTAACAGAAGAAGTCTACATGTCCCAACCGCCAGGGTTTGAGGACCGCGACCATCCAGATTATGTCTGTCATCTCCAGAAATCTTTATATGGGTTAAAACAAGCACCCCGTGCCTGGTTTCACCGTCTCTCCCAGTTTCTTCTCCGACTAGGGTTTGTTGCCAGCAAAACTGATCCTTCATTATTTATTTTAAAGATGAGGTCTCATGTCCTCTATGTGCTCATCTATGTTGATGATATTTTGATAACTAGCAATGACTTCAGTCAGATCTCTCTTCTCCTTCAACAGCTTGCTAAGAAATTTTCTATTAAGGATCTTGGTGATCTCCATTTTTTCTTAGGAATTGAGGTTGTTCGGAACTCTACCGGATTATTATTATCTCAAAACTGCTACATTAAAGATCTTCTTTTAAAGACAGGCATGGTTGATTGTAAACCTGTTCAGACCCCAATGGCCATGACAAAGGATTCTGATTCAGGGGGTGCTCCCCATCCGGACCCCACACAGTATCGCTCCATTGTTGGGGCTCTTCAGTATGTTACATTGACACGTCCGGATATTTTCTTTGCAGTGAATAAAGTATGCCAGTTTATGCAGTCTCCTAATACCGATCACTGGATTATGGTCAAACGCATCTTACGGTACCTTCAAGCTACAGCTGATCATGGGTTACACATTCGCCGATCCACCTCTCGCTCTCTCCAAGCTTTCTCGGATGCAGATTGAGCGGGTAGTGGGACTGATAGGCGTTCCACTGGGGGCTATGCAATTTTTCTCGGCCCCAACCTCATTTCTTGGGCATCTCGTAAACAGAAAACAGTTGCCCGCTCATCCACAGAGTCTGAATATAAAGCCTTAGCAGATGCATCAGCTGAACTTATCTGGCTTGAGTTATTGTTTCAGGAACTTGGCCATCCCTTACATGGTCCCCCGATTCTATGGTGTGACAATATTGGGGCCACTTATCTGTCGGCCAATCCTGTTTTCCATGCTCGCACGAAGCATGTCGAAATTGATTTTCATTTCGTTCGTGAACGTGTTGCAAGACATCAACTATCTGTTCAGTTCATCTCCATCCAAGATCAGCTTGCCGATATTCTCACCAAGCCATTGGGTACCTCCCGTTTTATGTTCCTAAGGGACAAGCTGAAGATTCGTGCTCCCGATTCTTCATCTTGAGGGGGTGTATCAGCACACACTCATTCCAACCCAACATTCTATTTTGGCTTGCACTCTTATTTGGCTCTTTTCTATGTTTAGCAAGTCAATACATATTCATATTTGGCTGGCACTCCTATTTGGTCTTTCTCCTTATTTAGCTATTCTACATTTGGTTTCTCTTTACTTAGTATGTAATCGAGATATTCCTTCTTCTTGTAATTGCTACAATAGCTAGATCTTGTAATCTATATATACTCCTATTGGAAAACAATGAAATGCAAGAATCAAAAATTATCCTCAATAAAGATATTATCTTCTTTAGATCACCCATGAAGGGTTGACCAGTCTAGCAAATCAGAAAAAAAAAAATCCTGCATGAGCAGTTTATGTGGGTGGTTACCAAAACCAAAACTACTCACAACTCCCTTCCAAGGGAGTTAGTTTCCGTGCTACTCTCTGCAAAACGCATATACAGGGAAGAAAGGGGGTTAAAATAAATGAGACATTTATCACTTCCATCTTTGAGTATAAAACTTGCATGAGAGCACTTGAAACGTGAAGATTGTATGTATTCCAATTTGTGAAGCATACTCGACCTTATGAAGGGATTTAATACGTTGAATACCAGTGAAACGATCCTTGGGATGAGGTAATTTTATTTTATATTGGTATCAAAGCAAATTTACTGGTATTTGCATGTTCTAATTTGTTCCAACACATCCAATATGCCTTATAGAATTTATATTTTGTGGCCTAACATGCTAGGATATGGGTTTTGCTTTTAAAATTCGAAATTAATGCGAACATAGAAACTTGACGTAGAAGGCATGTTAGGCTCCCTTTTTTTCAGTATGTTATAGTCCTGGAATAGGGTAATGTTCCTGCAAATTTTGATAAAATTAAGATGGCTACTTTTTCTGTTATGATAAAAAAAAAAAAAAAGTTTCGGACAAATGTTTGAAGTTTTTTTTTTTTTTATGACGATAATATATGATTCCGGGTCTCTAAGTAATTTCAACATGTAGTGCTGTTTGCAAGCTTTCCGATGAGCCATTGTTTGTTAAATCTACACTTCGTATGAGGGAGAATCTAAGTCCTGAAGTTGACATGTTGATCACATTTTGTAACCCGAAACTTTGGATTCCTGAGGTTGAAGATGACAAATCTGGTGCATGCGCGCCCATGATATTACGGTCCGCACACACGTCTCCAGCGAATGAGAATATGCCACATCATCAAGCGGGCATTATCCCATGCGGCCGCGCCTCTGATAAACTCTGTGAGTGCAAAATTTTTGGGCCGCACGATTGCATCAATCGAACGATGCTGAAAATGCCACGTGGCCACTGGGAGAACGATTCGGTGCTGCCCACCTACATGAATTCACACATTGACTCAGTGCTTGGGTGCAATGGTAGCTTGACATGTGGCAGTTTTGTATCATTTTTGCCCGTGCGGGCTACCCAAAATGATCTTTCAGATGGGATTTTTTTTTTAAATTTCATCATTTTTATTCATTATTTGTTATTAAATATTTCTGATGTGTTTGAAAATTTGTGATATAATTATGGCTCATTATTATCATTTAATTGAGTATATATATATATATATATATATATATATATATGTGTGTGTGTGTGTGTGTGTGTGTGTGTTTACAAGTATGTGATTGTCCTTCATATTTTTTAGGATATACACATGGCACGAATGATGAGGACTAGATGTGTCCTGAGAGGAGTACATGGTAGAAGATTTTTGAGAAGATTGTTGAGACCGATTAAGGCATATAAGAAGGACCCAAAGGACTCGATGGATATACACTTTCTTCATATAGAAATGATGTTTCGTGAACTCGAAGACACTTACATAATTGGAGTTCATGATAATTAAAGTGAATGTCATACACAAATCTTTGCTTAGGATGTGGGCAGAACTTTGGATGGATTTGTGGTCTCAATATAAGGTTCAGACTCATGGATCTGATATCTCCTATGATGATTTTAGGTTTCTGTTCAGGATGGAATACAATAAAAGGTACACATTGACACATTTGAGGCAGACTTGTACATTGTCAGTATCGCCTAATATTCATAGAGCTATGGGAGGACTAATGAGAGGTCACCCGGTGAACAGAGCTGCTCCTGAGATAATTGAACCATGGATTCTTAGGGATAGAGAGTAGAGTTGAGATGCTTCCATATTACTGTCACGTCTCCGATCCGAGATTATGAATCGAGAGTCATGGCAACCACCGCATACTCATAGAAAATTCTTTCCATAAGCATACAAGGCATCTTATCGTGCTATCCTAAAACAACAGCGAAATAATTAGTCAATAATTCAAATCCAAAACATAGCGATCTAAATTTCTTCTTTAATATCTCAATAAATTCGACAATGATTCATAGACCTTACATCAAATTCAATAAGACTTCAATTTAAAATAAAAGTATGGAGATTCTGCTTCTGATCACTCTTCCATTCATATCTTGTATCATCTTAATTCTTCAATATCTGTAAAAACAGTAAAAATAAGAGGTAATGAGCTAGACAGCCCAGTAAGCAATGATCACTTTTCAACAGATTTCATCAGGCATTTAAGTAAATAATCATTTATAGAAAATAAGCATATAGAGTTCATCAATTCGAAATTAATTTCAATTATGCAACATAATTCATGTCAAATTCATTTCTTTTTCGAAAATTCAAGTTTCTTTACAGATTTTAATTTCTTTTCATTCTTCAATTCTTTTCGTTAACCATGAGTTATGACCACATTTTTCCTGTGGCAGGATCATAACGCCGCGTATTTTCTTGCGGTGAGCTGCAAATCATCTGACAGCAAAGTCCTTCGGAACCGCTGGTCTCTCTGACGGTTTGTTGCTGGTCTCTCTGGCGACATGAACCCTCAGGACGAATCAATTGCCAATGTATATGCCCCCATTGGCAGGGTCCTTTACATAGTCATAGTCAGGTTGTCAATTCATAATGTTTCTTATATCATAATTCTTCATAAATCATGTTTCATATTCTAATTTCAATAATAAAATATATAATCATGTAGTATCGAAATCACTCAATATAATGCATCATGGAATCAATATGTTCAATCATGCTTCATCATAACATTTCAAATAAGATATTTTCATAACAAAATATCATTCATCCAATTCATGCATCGTTTCACAAATCATATTAGAAAAATACATTATAATTTGTTGATAAATCTAAAAAAAGTGAAACATTACTTACCTCGAACGCATTCCAATAAATCCACATAATTCTATTAATTTTCTTCCAAAAATTCTGTTCGTAGATCATATCGCAATATCTCATGATCAAACATCTACAATTCTATACAGAATCAATTTTAATAATTAGAAAGAATACGAATACCATATTTCAACGATTTAGATTGGATCCGATCATCTAATTTCATCTAATCAAAATCTAATTAGGACCTAAACGATCCAACGTTTGACTATCAGATCAAATCAGATTCGAAGTGATAGGACCGAGGTTTCTTCATTGATTTCATAAAATCAAGTAGAGAGAAAAAATCAAAGGAGAGAGAATTCATGAGGTACAATTCGAATTGATCAGGTGACACAATCCAACATTATGATCGGTCCAATATCTCGATTGATGAAATCAATATGATCAAATCAAGTCATGACTAGATCGAAATCATGGATGATCAAATCTAAAAATTCATGGTCTGATCAAGGTGGGTGCCAATACACTATCCAACAATCATGGATCAAGATTCTTTATCAGATCAGAAATATTAAAAAAATTTTCTCATTGATAAATCGATCAAGAGAGAGAAATCGATCGAGAGAGAAATAATTTTAGAGAGAGAAAATTTTAGATAGAGAAAATTCATCTTGGACTCCTCAGACGATATGATTCAACAAATTAGATCGATCAGATCAAATCATGCTAAGATTATCATGTGGATAATTCAATAAAATTATGAAAAATAGAATCTTAAAAATATCTAATATGATCAAAGTGGATGTCGGTGTACCGTCTGGTGATCACAGATCAAAAATCCATCACTAGGATTATTTAAATTCATCATCATTCTTCTCAAGATTCTAAAAAATTTTAGGAGAGAGAGATAATCTAGAGGGAAAATTTTAGAGAGAAAAAGTAGAGAGAAAATCTAATTCTAGAGAGAGAAAATACTAATTCAAACTGAAGAAAGAGAGGGAAGAGAGAGAAACTCTCTTTCTTATATTTTATTATTTATATCATTATTTATTAATTTATTTAATAATTTTTTTTTCTCTTTTTTTTTCTTTTTCTTCACGGAAGAGAGGAGAGAAAATCCTATTTATTATTATTATATTATTTTTCTTCTTCTTTTTCTTCTCTCTCTTTTTTCTTTTCTTCTTCTTTTTCTTTTCTTTTTCTTTTTCCTTCTTCTTTTTCTTTTCTTTTTCTTTTCTTTTTTTTTCTTTTCTCTCGAGCTCCTTCCTGGCCGAAACAGGGGACCGGTAGGTCCCTCCCTTGACCAGCCATTCAGGCCACGACCGACACGGTGAAGGCCGACGGCAGAGGGGGGAAACTCTCTCGAGTTCGGAGAGACAAGGCCGGCGGTCGGTAGTGATCGCCGGCGTCGAAAAACCAAAGGGAAGAAGAGACCAAATAGGGGTTCCTTTCTCCGACAAAAAATCGACGACACCCGTCACCGACAGTCGTGCACAAAGGCACGAAAAGAAGGAGAAAGAAGAGAGGAAGAGGAGGAAAGCTTACCTCGACCTCCGGTGATCCCGCCGGTGAGAAATCACGATGAGCACGATCAAGGGCCACGGCTTCAATCGAAGGAATTAGGGAGGAAAAGAGGAAAAAAAGACTGGTGGGGGGTCTCTTAGGAAGGGAGAGGTCTCTTTATAGAGAGCCCTAGGACTCTTGATCATCCTAGGACTCCTGATCATGGTGGTTTAATCGGAGAAGAAGACTCCCGGTAGGAGTCTTCTTCCTGATTCCCCTGTTCTTGTTTTTGTTTTTTTTTTGTTTTTTTGTTTGGGCATTGGTGGGCTGGGATTCGTTACTCGGGCCGTGCCTCACATTCTTTCCCTCTAAAAAAAATTTTGTCCTCAAAATTTTTTTGCTTGAGTCTTCATAGTTTCTTACTTGAATCTCATCCACAAATATTTCAATATTCTAATTCTTGATATGAATTCATTCTTAAATCATTTCATAAGGAAAAAGTCGATACATCAAATATCGATCTGAAATGGAACCATTCATTTTCTTATTTATCAAGATCAACATCTCAAAGATTTTCAATATTTCAAGATTTCAAAATTATGATCTCATTTTCTGTAAAAATTAATGTTCAATATTTCATGACTCAAATTAAAATCAAATCTATCTCTTGTGAATAGGAGAAGGTAAATGTCTCTATTCTTGCATAAGAACTTCATTCATCATCATTCATTTATTTATTTATTTATTTTAAAATATTAATCACTCTTAATTTCAACCCATCATAAGATAGAAAAACATACTTCTATGAATCATATGATGACATCCCAATCAATCAAAATTTAAAAATATTTTTTCTTATTCGTACTTTCAAAGGTTGAAGATTTATCATTTCAATCTCATTTCTAAATTTTTAATTTTTTAATTCTCAATACAGCTTCATCATTAAGTCATTTCATAAAGATTAATATCACCATTGTTGATTGAATCAATATCACTATTTCTTGTCATCGAAATTTTCTTACTCAAACCCTCAAACTCTTAAATATTCTAATTCTTGAAGCAAATTTTATCATTAAGTCATTCTATAATAAAAATTAATAACTCAAAAATTGATCTAAATCAAAACTATATTTTTTTTATAATCAAAATCAATGTCTCTATTCTAAGTAAATATATCAATTTTCTTTATCTAAACATTAACAACTCTTAATTAATCGATTCATTATCAAATTAAATTATAAATAACTCCAATCCATCTTTTGTAGAATAATCATCAATATCAATAGATAACCTCAATCTTTTTCATTTAGTCAGAGAAATAATAATAATCAAAAGAGTCTAAACTTCAAATTTTATTATACTCTGGAGATAAATATTTGAGTATAATAATCTAAGATCAAAATCATTATTCGATAAATAATCTCAAATTTTTTTTAATAAATAAAGAATTATAAAATTTAATTCTAGAATAGAAAAAATTTATCTCAAAATATTCTAAATCTAAAATCAAAAATTAAGGGTCCACTCATCTTAAAATCAGGATGCTAAATATTTTTGTAGCATAGTAGGTGGAAGCACTACTTTTAAAAATCACATTAGGATATCTAAAATAATTTAAAATTTTAAAATATTATTCTTTCTAATATCAATAAATTTTTTGTATCAAATCATATCATCTATCATAATTTTTTAACTCAAAGGGTCAACATTCCTGACTTACTCAAAGTAATCCAGATTACTATGCTTCCGCTGCGCACTCTGATCTAACAATCAAAATTTTTTAGCTTCATCAAAAAAAATTTTGATCAAATTATTTCTTTACCTTATCAATAAAAAAAATTAAAAATTTTAATTTCAATTGAAGCCAAAGATTAACTTCTGATTCTCATTCATACTTCTACTGGTATATAATAATCTTGATTAACCCTTGAGTCCAATATCCATCATATAGATTTACTATAATCAATATAAATCAAATCTTAATTCTCATATTAATTTAATTCGATAATTTTTAAACCAAAAATCCTTATAAGTCAAATTAATGAAGAAAAAATCCTTCGATGCTCCACCAAATTTGGACATAATCAGAATATAGAAGAATTTCAAATCATTATTTTTTTTTCTAAAATTTCTATCATCAGGATCTTCAATATCTATCAAATATTCTTTCATAACATTCATACAAGCTTAAAAAAAAATCAAATCTATTTAATAGTAGATTCAATTAGGGACCTCGTTAACAAAAGCAAAGGAACTCCATATCAATTTTTAAATCCAAAATTTTTAAATTGTAAATTCACATGGATCCCTTAATCTGAAATAAATATAAATCAGATCTTTTATCTTAATCTGAAGATATCAATTTTTTTCATTAACAACTTCAACAATAATATCAGAAAATTTCTTGATCAACTTAGATACGAAATCTTTAAATTAAAATTTCATACACATTATGTAGTCTCTAAGAGACATAATAAGATCTATTATCTAGGTTTAAGGATGATGATTAAAGATTCCAGTATGATGAATATTCTACAACCTCATAATCGATTTCATCAATAAGAAATAGGTTTCTTTGCAAAATCCTCAAATATGCATTCATCCTAATATGCCACTTTATATATAATCCACATACCAAATTCAATTTTGATAAATATTCCAATCAAGCATCATTAAAAGATTTTTCTTAATCTATTTTGGAATAATATTTTATTATCAAATCTTTATCTTGCCAATAATAGTCAACTTCTCAAATAGAAGTAATATCATAGTATTATTCTCACATCGAATTTGAACTTACAATTCACTTGAATAACCAATGATCAAATTAATAACCACAATGTACAATAAAATTTTATGTCAATCTTTTTGTGATTACTTTCGATCAAGATCTAACTAATCATATCATGATCTACAGATTATCCATCATATTTCAAACTCCATATGTCATAATCTCTTGTGATCCTTTTATACATAATCTTAATGTTAAATAAAAAATTATAAAGATTTTTTCCACTACAATCATCAAAGATCTACACCATAATGTCCTTAGTGTCTATCCACTTACACCCATTCTATATCTGATTCTATGTTTCATAATTTATCCACTTAAGCTCTGATACCATATTAATTATCACGCCCCCGACCCAAGATTGTGAATCGAGGGTCATGGCAACCACCGCATACTCATAGAAAACTCTTTCCATAAGCATGCAAGGCATCTTATCATGCTATCCTAAAACAACAGTGGAATAATTAGTCAATAATTCAAATTCAAAACATAACGATCTAAATTTCTTCTTTAATATCTCAATAAATTCGACAATGGTTCATAGACCTTACATCAAATTCAATAAGACTTCAATTTAAAATAAAAGTATGGAGATTCTGCTTCTGATCACTCTTCCATTCATATCTTGTATCATTTTAATTCTTCAATATCTGTAAAAACAGTAAAAATAGGAGGTAATGAACTAGACAGCCCAGTAAGCAATGATCACTTTTCAACAGATTTCATCAGGCATTTAAGTAAATAATCATTTATAGAAAATAAGCATATAGAGTTCATCAATTCGAAATCAATTTCAATTATGCAACATAATTCATGCCAAATTCATTTCTTTTTCGAAAATTCAAGTTTCCTTTCAGATTTTAATTTTTTTTTGTTCTTCAATTCTTTTCGTCAACCATGAGCTATGACCATATTTTTCCTGTAGTAAGGTCATAATACTACGTATCTTCTTGCGGTGAGCTGCAAATCATCTGACAGCAAAGTCCTTCAGAACCGCTGGTCTCTCTGATGACATGAACTCTCAGGATGAATCAATTGCCAACGTATATGCCCCCATTGACAGGATCCTTTACATAGTCAGGTTGTCAATTCATAATATTTCTTATATCATAATTTTTCATAAATTATGTTTCATATTCTAATTTCGATAATAAAATATATAATCATGTAGTATCGAAATCAATCAATATAATGCATCATGGAATCAATATGTTCAATTATGCTTCATCATAACATTTCAAATAAGATATTTTCATAACAAAATACCATTCATCCAATTCATACATCGTTTCACAAATCATGTCAGAAAAATATATTATAATTTGCTGATAAATCTAGAAAAAGTGAAATATTACTTACCTCGAATGCATTCCAATAAATCTACATAATTCTATAAATTTTCTTTTAAAAATTCTGTTCGTAGATCATATCGCAATATCCCATGATCAAACATCCACGATCCTATACAGAATCAATTTTAATAATTAGAAAGAATACGAATACCATATTTCAATGATTTCGATTGGGTTCGATCATCTAATTTCATCTAATCAAAATTTAATTAGGACCTAAACGATCCAACATTTGACTATCAGATCAAATCAGATTCGAAGTGATACGACCAAAGTTTCTTCATCGATTTCATAAAATCAAGTAGAGAGAAAAAAATAGAGGAGAGAGAATTCATAAGGTACAATTCGAATTGATCAGATGACACAATCCAACATTATGATTGATCTAATATCTCGATTGGTGAAATTAACATGATCAAATCAAGTCATGACTAGATCGAAATCATGGATGATCAAATCTAAAAATTCATGGTCTGATCAAGGTGGGTGCCAATACATTACCCAATAATCATGGATCAAGATTCTTCATCAGATCAAAAATATTAAAAAAAAAATTTTATTGATAAATCGATCAAGAGAAAGAAATCGATCGAGAGAGAAATGATTTTAGAGAGAGAAAATTCTAGAGAGAGAAAATTCATCTTGGACTCCTCCGACAATATGATTCAACAAGTTAGATCGATCAGATCAAATCATGCTAAGATTATCATATGAATAATTTAATAAAATCATGAAAAATAGAATCTTAATAATACCTAATCTAATCAAAGTGGATGTCGGTGTACCATCCGGTGATCACAGATCAAAAATCCATCACTAGAATCATTTAAATTCATCATCATTCTTCTCAAGATTCTAAAAAATCTTAGGAGAGAGATAATCTAGAGGGAGGATTTTAGAGAGAGAAAGTTCAATTTTAGAGAGAGAAAATACTAGTTCAAGTTGAAGAAAGAGAGGGAAGAGAGAGAAACTCTCTTTCTTATATTTTATTATTTATATCATTATTTATTAATTTATTTAATATTTTTTTTCTTTTTTCTTTTTTTTTTCTTTTTCATCACGGAAGAGAGGAGAGAAAATCTTATTTATTATTATTATATTATTTTTTTTTCTTTTTTTCTTCTCTTTTTTTCTTTTTTTTTTCCTTCTTCTTTTTCTTTTCTTTTTCTTTTTCCTTCTTCTTTTTCTTTTCTTTTTCTTTTCTTTTCTCTCGGGCTCCTTCCTGGCCGAAACAGGGGACCGATAGGTCCCCTCCCTTGACTGACCGTTCAGGCCACGGCCGATACGGCGAGGGTCGGTGGCAGAGGGGGGCAACTCTCTCAAGTTCGGAGAGGCAAGACCGGCGATCGGTAGTGATCGCCGGCGTCGAAAAATCAAAGGGAAGAAGAGACCAAACAGGGGTCCCTTTCTCTGACAAAAAATCGGCGACACCCATCGCCGGCAGTCGTGCACAGAGGCACGGGAAGAAGGAGAAAGAAGAGAGGAAGAGGAGGAAAGCTTACCTTGGCCTCCGGTGATCCCGCCGGCGAGAAATCGCGGTGAGCACGATCAAGGGCCGCAGCTTCAATCAGAGGAATTAGGGAGGAAAAGAGGGGAAAAAGATCGGTGGGGGGTCTCTTAGGAAGGGGGAGGTTTCTTTATAGAAAGCCCTAGGACTCCTGATCATCCTAAGACTCTTGATCATGGTAGTTTAATCGGAGAAGAAGACTCCCGGTAGGAGTCTTCTTCCCGGTTCCCCTGTTCTTGTTTTTGTTTTTGTTTTTGTTTTTTTGTTTTTTTGTTTGGGCTTTGGTGGGCTGGGATTCGTTACTCGGGCCGGGCCTCACAATTACATTTCATATATTTACATTTCATTCATTTTTTTTCCTTTTAATCATTTCATGTTGTTAATTAATATCTGTTTCATTTAAACATATGCCGTAGTTAGATCAAATTAATTATTGTTATGGATTTATTTATTTATTTATTTTTAAATGCAATGGATGAGTGGGAGTTATGCAATAAATGTTAAATTAATAATTATTTGAGATGTGATTTGGATGATGATTGGGGACTTAGTGTACTTTTGACTTTAGGTTATATGTTCAATCATTATTAATTTAACAAGTTAGTTATTGCACAATTTATAAATGTGCTCCTTTGTTACAATTATGCTAGTTCTTGAGTCAACGTGTCTCTATGTAGTGTTTGTTAATTTAGCTTCCAAGAATATCATTCTGACCTTAACACAAGTGAAAAGCTGGATGGTGATAACTATAGTACTTGGCAAATCAAACTCTAGTATGTACTTGAAGAACAAGAGGCTTTTAAAGCTATTCACCATACCATAGTTGATCCTAGTGAGGGATGTACTGCTCAGCATAGGAGAGATCAAGAAGCTTATTGTATCTGAAAAGCAAAGGATTCCATTGCCTGTGGAATTCTGATAAGCTCCATGGCTGATGATCTCATCGAAGAAATTTCCACTGCCCATGATATGTGGGTGCACCTGAAAAATAGTTATGGTGGCACTACGGTGATCAATCTAAGGCAACTAACCATCAAATTTGACACCTATAAGAAGCATCCTAATCACACTATCAAACAACATCTAAGGGAGATGTTCAATATGATTAGAAAATTGAAGTCAGCTGGACATGTTCTGACTGATGAGCAACATGTGTAAACAGTGATCCGATCCCTTCCTGATAGTTGGGAATATATGAAGGTAAATCTTGCCCACAATAATGATATTAAAACCTTTTCTGATGTGGCTCATCATATTAAGATGGAAGATGAGCGCCTTATGGCTGCAAATGGTACTGGAAATGCTTTTGTTGCTGAGTCGAGTTCGCATGGGACTCCAGGTTTTAAGCATAAGGGCCACAAGAATAAGGGCAAGAAGAGAAAGGGTTTTAACTAGGGACCAAAGAATTCAAGAAGAACATAAAAGGAAAATATTTTTCGGAAAGAAAAGGATAAGAGCAAGTTGAAATGCTACAATTGTGGCAAGTTGGGTCACTTTGCTCGAGAGTGCACCGAGCAGAAGAAGGTAACACATTCTTCCAAATTTTCTATTATAGTTTGTGTTTTTAGTACAGTTTTGCTTACTAATTTTTATCTTTTGTGGATTGTAGACTCAGAAGCAACAAACCTTGTAGTGGGAGGTTGAGAGTCCTTCGTTAAGTATCGACGAATCCAAGCAGGAACAAAAGTGGGTCTATGTAGGGAATAATGCCAAAGTTGAAGTAAAAGGTGTTGGAACTTGCAAATTGACATTGCATGGCAGACACACCTTGTTCTTGCATGATGTGTTGTATGCGCCCGATATCCAACGAAATCTAGTTTTCGTAAATGTTCTTCTAGACTTGGTTATGTTCCTCATTTTTATGGTAGATGTGTGAACATTAGTTATGGTACTGTTTTTTATGGTTCTAGATATTTGCTAAATGGTTTACTTGTGTTGGATTGTGATTATTATAGTTATGGACATGTTGGTAGTTTTTCCATGATTGCTTCATCTACTGATGGAAATGTAGATGTGAATGTGTTTGGCATGCTAGACTAGGCCATATCGGGCTTGAAAGGATGAATAGATTGACTCTACAAGGTCTATTGGGTTCATTTGATAAATTAGAAATGTCTACTTGCGAATATTGTTTAGCTAGAAAAACAATCAGAAAATCATTTGGTAAAGCAATTAGAGCTGAAATTCCATTGCAACTGATCTATTTTGACATATGTGGTCCTATAAATGTTAGAGCAAGGGATGGGAGTATATATTTCATCATATTTATAGATGATTATATTTGTTATGGTCATGTCTACTTGATTTCTCATAAGTCAGAAGCACTAGAATGCTTTAGACGATATATCAACCTTGCAGAGAATCAATTAGATAAAAAGATTAAGATCTTAAGGACTGATCGAGGTAGAGAATATCTATTAGAATAATTTAAAGAATTGTGCCATGAGAAAGGTATTGAAAGGCAATTGACCATTCCAGGAATGCCACAACAAAATGATATGGCAAAAAGAAGAAATAGAACGTTATTGAAAATAATCAGATCTATGATAGATCAAGCTAATCTTTCTATTTTATTTTGAGGAGATACCTTATTAACTGCTGCTTAGATACTCAATCGAGTACCTTCAAAATCGATTAGCTCAACTCCATATGAGTTATGGACAGATAGAAAGCCCAATCTAGCTCATCTACGACTATGGGGTTCGATAGCCTATGTTCACGATTCTTCCCACAAATTTGAAAAATTAGATCCTAGAGAGAAGAAATGTATCTTTATAAGATATTTCGAACACTCAAAAGGGTATGTGTTCATAGGTGAACATTCTGATGGCAGAATAACTAAAATAGAATCACGTGATGTCAATTTCTTAAAAAATAAATTTTTAAGAAAAGATGAGATTGTGAATAATCAAGAATTATATGAATTATGCGATCCAAATCTTGATAAACATATGAGGCAAGAATTTACAGAAAGTGAGATACCTCAATCACTTGATCCAAATAGAAGCTGTCCAAAGCATTTTAGTGAGACCTCCCAAGATTCTCAGTTATGAAAAACTTCCCATTAGAGTATTCTCCGTAAATATTTTGAGATAGAAGGTGAAGCTTTCATAGTTGCATTACATGATGAAGTTGAACCTAGGTCAGTGAATGAGGCCTTATCATTTCCTATCCGAGAACATTGAAAAAATGCAATGGTGGAAGAAATGGACTCTATGAAGACTAATCAAGTCTGGGACTTGGTTAATCTTTCTTTCGGACATAAAGCCATTGAGAACAAATGGGTTCTCAAAATTAAAAGGAAGTCTGATGGATCTATTGAGAGATACAAGGTGTGACTAGTGGCAAAAGATTATACTCAATAAGAGAGTATAGACTATGAGAAAATCTTCTCGGCCATGGTATGGTATACCTCTATCCGTCTGATCCTAGCTATTGTGGCCAATCTGAATTTAGAGTTGCATCAAATGGATGTTAAAACTGCTTTTCTCAATGGAGAATTGGAGAAAAAAATCTATATGGAATAATCTATAGGTTTCATTATTGAAGGCCAGGAAGATAAAGTTTATAAACTTAAAAGATCAATTTATGTCCTTAAGCAGTCATCTAGACAATAGTACTTAAGGTTTCATAAGGCAATAATGTCTTATGATTTTAATATGATTAATGAGGATCATTGCATATATATCAAATGTGAAGAAGATAAATTTGTTATTTTATTTCTTTACGTTGATGATATATTGATAGCTAAAAATGATAAGGAGTTTCTTAAAACTATTAAAGAATGGTTAGCTTCAAGTTTTGAGATGAAAGATATGGGAGATGCTGTATATATTCTTGGTGTAAAGATCTATAAAGATAGTTTAAAGAAATTGTTAGCTCTTTCGCAAGAGCCTTATATCAAGAAAGTGCTTGAGCATTTTAATATGCAGCACTGCAATCTCATTGACACTCTTATGGTAAAAGGCAAAGGCCTAAGTCTAGATATGTATCCTTAGACTCCAGAGAGAAGAAAAAAAATGGCTAGAGTACCATACTCGAGTGTTGTTGGTAGTTTAATATATGCTATGATATGTACAAGATCAGATATTTGTTATGCAGTAGGCTTAGTCAGCTGCTATCAATCTTATCCTAGAAGAAAGCATTGGAAGGCGGTGAAAAGGATCTTAAGATACCTCAAGGGGACTGCTGATTATTCTTTGTGCTATCAAGGAAATGATTTGCAACTAGTGAGACATTCAGATGCGGATTGAGCAAGAAATCTAAATGGTCGCAAATCTATCTCTAGACATGTATTCTTGCTAAATAAAGGTGTCACTTCTTGGAGTAGCAAGAAGCAAAATTGCATTACTCTATCGACAATGGAGGCTGAATTTATAGCATGTTCAGTTGCAGTACAAAAGGCAATATGGCTAAAAAGGTTCTTACAAAGCTTGAGAATAGTTAAGGATGCTAAGAATCCATTAACTATTTATAGTGACAGTCAAGCTACAATAGCCTATGTCAAGGATCCCAAGTATCATTGAAGGACCAAGCACATTGACATAAAGAATAATTTTATTAGAGATATTGTTGCAAGGAAAGGTTGTCTTTCAATACATTCCTACGTATTTAATCTTAGCAACACACTCACAAAAGCTATACCAAGAGAAGTGTATAAATCTTATATAGAATCACTTGGTTTGCGTAGAATGTAATGTAATGCAACAGATTGTGGATTGAATCAACATATTTTATTTTTTTATGATTAGCATGAGCATATTTATATGTTATTGTTGCATGAAAGCATGTCTCCAGACTAGTGTCGATTTTCTCACATAAGCGACAACCTCAGATGTTAAGAAGACAAGCTGAGATGAGACACGTGCGCATGTTATGGAACCAGAGAATTAAGAAAGGAGACATATATATGTACAAACTCTAAGTGTCGCCTTAACTATAGTCAAGATGAGATCCATATTTGATAATCGAAGGATCGAACATGATATGCCCACTATCATGTTAGCTTGGATGTAGAATGCCAGATCAGAGTCCTAAATATGAGATAATGAGGAAGTTAAAGGACTTGATTTAGATATATAGAAAGATGTCTAAACGAGAATCTATATGGTGTAATAAAGATGAATGATGAAATGACATGTGTCCCAATGGGAAAAGGATACACCATAGTACACATTTTCTATTGCGTGTGCAAGATGACCAAGGAGAAAAGTGAAGTTTTTTTAACAAAAGATTTAAATCCCATAACTTTACTGTGTGAGTTTCTCGAGGTTTTTTAAAACATCACGATACCCTTATTACTTTCGACTATACTTGAAAGTAACGTTCTAATATTTGCTGTCTTAGCATGTCTCCAATGGTGATGAATATAATTAACCTTATAGGGCATGACTAGGAAAGCAGTTAGTACAAAACTGAAGGGTACGAGAATGAAAGAATGACAAAAATCAAATAATATGAAGAATATATATATAATTCACTGGTCAACTAATTATGCATAGTTGTGAATATATATATGAGAATAGGCCGGAGATTAAGTATGACTTGATGGGATTGGTATATTTAATCATTGATAAATGTTTTATCTAGAGCATGGCGAGACACAAGGTGATATTTGACTCTAGTTCTGTATGGCTACTATGTATCCCTAACAGGTACATAGATGAGCTTATAATTATTCTCGCAGGTCGCACATTTCATTTGCGAGTATGAACATGCAAGTATAAAAGAAATTGTCCATATATTTAAAGTCATCAATCCTTTATGTGTGAGTGGGAGATATTGGTACTGGTCACCCATGAAGGGTTGATCGGTCCAGCAAATCAAAAAAAAAAAACTGCACGAGTAGTTTATGTGGGTGGTTACTAAAACCACTCACAACTCCCTTTCAAGGGGGGTTAAAATAAGTGAGGCATTTATTACATCAATCTTTAAGTGTAAAACTTGCATGAGAGCACTTGAACCGTGAAGATTGTGTGTATTTCGATTTATGAAGCGCACTGGACCTTGCGAAGAGATTTAATATGTTGAATATCAGTGAAATGATCCTTAGGATGAGGTAATTTTATTTTACAAATTTAGTATAACAAGATCATTCAACTTTTAAATTAGTTCAGTTTAGATTTTAGCTATGAATTTCATCCGACTGTCATAACTAATTG
>NC_026003.2:104364806-104410467 GCF_000442705.2 Elaeis guineensis
ATATGTTTGTATCTATATATATGTATGTATATATATGTATGTATGTATATATATATATATATATATATATATATATATATATATATATATATATTATATATATATATATATATATATATATATATGTATGTATGTATATATGTATATTTATATATATATGTATGTATGTATGTATATATATTTATGTGTGTGTGTGTCTATATATATATATGTGTGTGTGCACGCGTGCGTGCATGTGTGTATATCTAAATTTTAAGAAGCAAGTGAAGTTACTAGGGCCTATTAATTTTGATAGCCTAATATGGAAAATTATAATAGAGAAAATATTTCGTTATTTATGAAATTAAAATTTAGTTATTCATGAGATTCTAAATTATATAACCTACGATAATAATGTAGGCTTAGTTATGAAAAAAATTCTGAACTATTTGAAAGTTTCAATTTCACCTAAGCTTTAATTTAGTGCAATTAGAATATCCAACTTTCAAATTAGTTCAATTCAAACTCTCGCTATGAATTTTTTTGGCTACTATGATAGAATTGTCACATGATATCATCTGATATGCATATATGGCAGATGATGATGATGCTTTCGTGACATCACATGACAATTCAGTTATGACAGTCGGATGAAATTCATAACTAAAATCTAAACTGAACTAATTTAAAAGTTGAATGATCTAATTATACTAAATTTGTAAAATAAAATTACCTCATCCTAAGGATCATTTCACTGATATTCAACATATTAAATCTCTTCGCAAGGTCCAGTGCACTTCATAAATCGAAATACACACAATCTTCACGGTTCAAGTGCTCTCATGCAAGTTTTACACTTAAAGATTGATGTAATAAATGCCTCACTTATTTTAACCCCCCTTGAAAGGGAGTTGTGAGTGGTTTTGGTAACCACCCACATAAACTACTCATGCAGTTTTTTTTTTTTTTTTGATTTGCTGGACCGATCAACCCTTCATGGGTGACCAGTACCAATATCTCCCACTCACACATAAAGGATTGATGACTTTAAATATATGGACAATTTCTTTTATACTTGCATGTTCATACTCGTAAATGAAATGTGCGACCTGCGAGAACAATTATAAGCTCATCTATGTACCTGTTAGGGATACATAGTAGCCATATAGAACTAGAGTCAAATATCACCTTGTGTCTCGCCATGCTCTAGATAAAACATTTATCAATGATTAAATATACCAATCCCATCAAGTCATACTTAATCTCAGGCCTATTCTCATATATATATTCACAACTATGCATAATTGGTCGACCAGTGAATTATATATATATTCTTCATATTATTTGATTTTTGTCTTCCTTTCATTCTCGTACCCTTCAGTTTTGTACTAACTGCTTTCCTAGTCATGCCCTATAAGGTTAATTATATTCATCACCATTGGAGACATGCTAAGACAGTGAATATTAGAACGTTACTTTCAAGTATAGTCGAAAGTAATAAGGGCATCGTGATGTTTTAAAAAAACCTCGAGAAACTCACACAGTAAAGTTATGGGATTTAAATCTTTTGTTAAAAAACTTCACTTTTCTCCTTGGTCATCTTGCACATGCAATAGAAAATGCGTACTATGGTGTATCCTTTTCCCATTGGGACACATGTCATTTCATCATTCATTTTTATTACACCATACAGATTCTCGTTTAGACATCTTTCTATATATCTAAATCAAGTCCTTTAACTTCCTCATTATCTCATATTTAGGACTATGATCTGGCATTCTACATCCAGGCTAACATGATAGTGGGCATATCATGTTCGATCCTTCGATTATCAAATATGGATCTCATCTTGACTATAGTTAAGGCGACACTTAGAGTTTGTACATATATATGTCTCCTTTCTTAATTCTCTGGTTCCAGAACATGTGCACGTGTCTCATCTCAGCATGTCTTCTTAACATCTGAGGTTGTTGCTTATGTGAGAAACCCGACACTAGTCTGGAGACATGCTTTCATGCAACAATAACATATAAATATGCTCATGCTAATCATAAAAAAATAAAATATGTTGATTCAATCCACAATCTGTTGCATTACATTACATTCTACACAAACCAAGTGATTCTATATAAGATTTATACACTTCTCTTGGTATAGCTTTTGTGAGTGTGTCTGCTAAGATTAAATACGTAGGAATATATTGAAAGACAACCTTTCCTTGCAACAATATCTCTAATAAAATTATTCTTTATGTCAATGTGCTTGGTCCTTCCATGATACTTTGGATCCTTGACATAGGCTATTGTAGCTTGACTGTCACTATAAATAGTTAATGGATTCTTAGCATCCTTAACTATTCTCAAGCTTTGTAAGAACCTTTTTAGCCATATTGCCTTTTGTACTGCAACTGAACATGCTATAAATTCAGCCTCCATTGTCGATAGAGTAATGCAATTTTGCTTCTTGCTACTCCAAGAAGTGACACTTTATTTAGCAAGAATACATGTCTAGAGATAGATTTGCGACCATTTAGATTTCTTGCCCAATCTGCATCTGAATGTCTCACTAGTCGCAAATCATTTCCTTGATAGCACAAAGAATAATCAGCAGTCCCCTTGAGGTATCTTAAGATCCTTTTCACCACCTTCCAATGCTTTCTTCTAGGATAAGATTGATAGCAGCTGACTAAGCCTACTGCATAATAAATATCTGATCTTGTACATATTATAGCATACATTAAACTACCAACAACACTCGAGTATGGTACTCTAGCCATTTTTTTTCTTCTCTCTGGAGTCTAAGGATACATATCTAGACTTAGGCCTTCGCCTTTTACCATAAGAGTGTCAATGAGATTGCAGTGCTACATATTAAAATGCTCAAGAACTTTCTTGATATAAGACTCTTGCGAAAGAGCTAACAATTTCTTTAAACTATCTTTATAGATCTTTACACCAAGAATATATACAGCATCTCCCATATCTTTCGTCTCAAAACTTGAAGCTAACCATTCTTTAATAGTTTTAAGAAACTCCTTATCATTTCCAGCTATCAATATATCATCAACATAAAGAAATAAAATAACAAATTTATCTTCTTCACATTTGATATATATGCAATGATCCTCATTAATCATATTAAAATCATAAGACATTATTGCCTTATGAAACCTTAAGTACTATTGTCTGGATGACTGCTTAAGGACATAAATTGATCTTTTAAGTTTATAAACTTTATCTTCCTGGCCTTCAACAATGAAACCTATAGATTATTCCATATAGATTTTTTTCTCCAATTCTCTATTGAGAAAAGTAGTTTTAACATCCATTTGATGCAACTCTAAATCCAGATTGGCCACAATAGCTAGGATCAGGCGGATACAGGTATACCATACCATGGCCGAGAAGATTTTCTCATAGTCTATACTCTCTTATTGAGTATAATCTTTTGCCACTAGTTGCACCTTGTATCTCTCAATAGATCCATCAGACTTTCTTTTAATTTTGAGAACCCATTTGTTCTCAATGGCTTTATGTCTCGAAGAAAGATTAACCAAGTCCCAAACTTGATTAGTCTTCATAGAGTCCATTTCTTCCACCATTGCATTTTTTCAATGTTCTCGGATAGGAAATGATAAGGCCTCAATCACTGACCTAGGTTCAACTTCATCATGTAATGCAACTATGAAAACTTCACCTTCTATCTCAAAATATTTACGGAGAATACTCTAATGGGAAGTTTTTCATAACTGAGAATCTTGGGAGGTCTCACTAAAATGCTTTGGACAGCTTCTATTTGGATCAAGTGATTGAGGTATCTCACTTTCTGTAAATTCTTGCCTCACATGTTTATCAAGATTTGGATCGCATAATTCATATAATTCTTGATTATTCACAATCTCATCTTTTCTTGAAAATTTATTTTTTAAAAAATTGACATCACGTGATTCTATTTTAGTTATTCTGCCATCAAAATGTTCACCTATGAACACATACCCTTTTGAGTGTTCGAAATATCTCATAAAGATACATTTCTTCTCTCTAGGATCTAATTTTTCAAATTTGTGGGAAGAATCGTGAACATAGGCGATCGAACCCCATAGTCGTAGATGAGCTAGATTGGGCTTTCTATCTGTCCATAACTCATATGGAGTTGAGCTAATCGATTTTGAAGGTACTCGATTGAGTATCTAAGTAGCAGTTAATAAGGTATCTCCTCAAAATAAAATAGAAAGATTAGCTTGATCTATCATAGATCTGACTATTTTCAATAACGTTCTATTTCTTCTTTTTGCCATACCATTTTGTTGTGGCATTCCTGGAATGGTCAATTGCCTTTCAATACCTTTCTCATGGCATAATTCTTTAAATTGTTCTGATAAATATTCTCTACCTCGATCAGTCCTTAAGGTCTTAATCTTTTTATCTAATTGATTCTCTACAAGGTTGATATATCATCTAAAGCATTCTAATGCTTCTGACTTATGAGAAATCAAGTAGACATGACCATAACAGATATAATCATCTATAAATATGATAAAATATACACTCCCATGCCTTACTCTAACATTCATAGGACCACATATGTCAAAATAGATCGGTTGCAATGAAATTTCAGCTCTAATTGCTTTACCAAATGATTTTCTGATTGTTTTTCTAGCTGGACAATGTTCACAAGTAGACATTTCTAATTTATCAAATGAACCCAATAGACCTTGTAGAGTCAATCTATTCATCCTTTCAAGCCCGATATGGCCTAGTCTAGCATGCCAAACACATTCACATCTACATTTCCATCAGTAGACGAAGCAATCATGGAAAAACTACCAACATGTCCATAACTATAATAATCACAATCCAACACAAGTAAACCATTTAGCAAATATCTAGAACCATAAAAAACAGTACCATAACTAATGTTCACACATCTATCATAAAAATGAGGAACATAACCAAGTCTAGAAGAACATTTACGAAAACTAGATTTCGTTGGATATCGGGCGCATACAATACATCATGCAAGAACAAGGTGTGTCCGCCATGCAATGTCAATTTGCAAGTTCCAACACCTTTACTTCAACTTTGGCATTATTCCCTACATAGACCCACTTTTGTTCTTGCTTGGATTCGTCATCACTTGACGAAGGACTCTCGACCTCCCACTACAAGGTTTGTTGCTTCTGAGTCTACAATCCACAAAGAATAAAAATCAGTAAGCAAAACTGTACTAAAAACACAAAACTATAATAAAAAATTTGGAAGAATGTGTTACCTTCTTCTGCTCGGTGCACTCTTGAGCAAAGTGATCTAACTTGCCACAATTGTAGCATTTCAACTTGCTCTTATCCTTTTCTTTCCGAAAAATATTTCCTTTTTATGTTCTTCTTGAATTCTTTGGTCCCAAGTTAAAACCCTTTCTCTTCTTGCCCTTATTCTTGTGGCCCTTATGCTTAAAACCTAGAGTCCCATGCGAACGCGACTCAACAACAAAAGCATTTCCAGTCCCATTTGCAGCCATAAGGCGCTCATCTTCCATCTTAATATGATGAGCCACATCAGAAAAGGTTTTAATATCATGATTGTGGGCAAGATTTACCTTCATATATTCTCAACTATCAGGAAGGGATCGGATCGCTGTTTACACCTGTTGCTCATTAGTCAGAACATGTCCAGCTGACTTCAATTTTCTAATCATATTGAACATCTCCCTTAGATGTTGTTTGATAGTGTGATTAGGATGCTTCTTATAGATGTCAAATTTGATGGTTAGTTGCCTTAGATTGATCACCGTAGTGCCACCATAACTATTTTTCAGGTGCACCCACATATCATGGGCAGTAAAAATTTCTTCGATGAGATCATCAGCCATGGAGCTTATCAGAATTCCACAGGCAATGGAATCCTTTGCTTTCTAGATACGATAAGCTTCTTGATCTCTCCTATGCTGAGCAGTTCATTCCTCACCAGGATCAACTATGGTATGGGGAATAGCTTTAAGAGCTTCTCGTTCTTCAAGTACATACTAGAGTTTGATTTGCCAGGTACTATAGTTATCACCATCCAGCTTTTCACTTATGTTAAGGTCAGAATGATATTCTTGGAAGCCAAATTAATAAACACTACATAGAGACATGTTGACTCAAGAACTAGCATAATTGTAACAAAGGAGCACATTTATAAAGTATGCAATAACTAACTTGTTAAATTAATAACGATTGAACATATAACCTAGAGTCAAAAGTACACTAAGTCCCCAGTCATCATCCAAATCATATCTCAAATAATTATTAATTTAACATTTATTGCATAACTCCCACTCATCCATTGCATTTAAAAATAAATAAATAAATAAATCCATAACAATAATTAATTTGATCTAACTACGGCATATGTTTTAAACGAAACAGATATTAATTTACAACATGAAATGATTAAAAGGAAAAAAAAAATGAACGAAATGTAAATATATGAAATGTAATAAATTAAATGGAAGGATCTCAACTCTACTCTCTATCCCTAAGAATCCATGGTTCACAATATGCATCAATATAGGCACGTTCAATGATCTCAGGAGCAGCTCTGTTCATCGGGTGACCTCTCATTAGTCCTCCCATGGCTCTATGAATATTAGGCAATACTGACAACGTACAAGTCTGCCTCAAATGTGTCAATGTGTACCTTTTATTGTATTCCATCCTGAACAGAAACCTAAAATCATCATAGGAGATATCGGATCCATGAGTCTGAACCTTATATTGAGACCACAAATCCATCCAAAGTTCTGCCCACATCCTAAGCAAAGATTTGTGTATGACATTCACTTTAATTATCATGAACTCCAATTATGTAAGTGTCTTCGAGTTCACGAAACATCATTTCTATATGAAGAAAGTGTATATCCATCGAGTCCTTTGGGTCCTTCTTATATGCCTTAATCGGTCTCAACAATCTTCTCAAAAATCTTCTACCATGTACTCCTCTCAGGACACATCTAGTCCTCATCATTCGTGCCATGTGCATATCCTAAAAAATATGAAGGACAATCACATACTTGTAAACACACACACACACACACACACACACACACATATATATATATATATATATATATATATACACTCAATTAAATGATAATAATGAGCCATAATTATATCACAAATTTTCAAACACATCAGAAATATTTAATAACAAATAATGAATAAAAATGATGAAATTTAAAAAAAAAATCCCATCTGAAAGATCATTTTGGGTAGCCCGCACGGGCAAAAATGATACAAAACTGCCACATGTCAAGCTACCATTGCACCCAAGCACTGAGTCAATGTGTGAATTCATGTAGGTGGGCAGCACCGAATCGTTCTCCCAGTGGCCACGTGGCATTTTCAGCATCGTTCGATTGATGCAATCGTGCGGCCCAAAAATTTTGCACTCACAGAGTTTATCAGAGGCGCGGCCGCATGGGATAATGCCCGCTTGATGATGTGGCATATTCTCATTCGCTGGAGACGTGTGTGCGGACCGTAATATCATGGGCGCGCATGCACCAGATTTGTCATCTTCAACCTCAGGAATCCAAAGTTTCGGGTTACAAAATGTGATCAACATGTCAACTTCAGGACTTAGATTCTCCCTCATACGAAGTGTAGATTTAACAAACAATGGCTCATCGGAAAGCTTGCAAACAGCACTACATGTTGAAATTACTTAGAGACCCGGAATCATATATTATCGTCATAAAAAAAAAAAAAACTTCAAACATTTGTCCGAAACTTTTTTTTTTTTTTTATCATAACAGAAAAAGTAGCCATCTTAATTTTATCAAAATTTGCAGGAACATTACCCTATTCCAGGACTATAACATACTGAAAAAAAGGGAGCCTAACATGCCTTCTACGTCAAGTTTCTATGTTCGCATTAATTTCGAATTTTAAAAGCAAAACCCATATCCTAGCATGTTAGGCCACAAAATATAAATTCTATAAGGCATATTGGATGTGTTGGAACAAATTAGAACATGCAAATACCAGTAAATTTGCTTTGATACCAATATAAAATAAAATTACCTCATCCCAAGGATCGTTTCACTGGTATTCAACGTATTAAATCCCTTCATAAGGTCGAGTATGCTTCACAAATTGGAATACATACAATCTTCACGTTTCAAGTGCTCTCATGCAAGTTTTATACTCAAAGATGGAAGTGATAAATGTCTCATTTATTTTAACCCCCTTTCTTCCCTGTATATGCGTTTTGCAGAGAGTAGCACGGAAACTAACTCCCTTGGAAGGGAGTTGTGAGTAGTTTTGGTTTTGGTAACCACCCACAAACTGCTCATGCAGGATTTTTTTTTTTCTGATTTGCTAGACTGGTCAACCCTTCATGGGTGATCTAAAGAAGATAATATCTTTATTGAGGATAATTTTTGATTCTTGCATTTCATTGTTTTCCAATAGGAGTATATATAGATTACAAGATCTAGCTATTGTAGCAATTACAAGAAGAAGGAATATCTCGATTACATACTAAGTAAAGAGAAACCAAATGTAGAATAGCTAAATAAGGAGAAAGACCAAATAGGAGTGCCAGCCAAATATGAATATGTATTGACTTGCTAAACATAGAAAAGAGCCAAATAAGAGTGCAAGCCAAAATAGAATGTTGGGTTGGAATGAGTGTGTGCTGATACACCCCCTCAAGATGAAGAATCGGGAGCACGAATCTTCAGCTTGTCCCTTAGGAACATAAAACGGGAGGTACCCAATGGCTTGGTGAGAATATCGGCAAGCTGATCTTGGATGGAGATGAACTGAACAGATAGTTGATGTCTTGCAACACGTTCACGAACGAAATGAAAATCAATTTCGACATGCTTCGTGCGAGCATGGAAAACAGAATTGGCCGACAGATAAGTGGCCCCAATATTGTCACACCATAGAATCGGGGGACCATGTAAGGGATGGCCAAGTTCCTGAAACAATAACTCAAGCCAGATAAGTTCAGCTGATGCATCTGCTAAGGCTTTATATTCAGACTCTGTGGATGAGCGGGCAACTGTTTTCTGTTTACGAGATGCCCAAGAAATGAGGTTGGGGCCGAGAAAAATTGCATAGCCCCCAGTGGAACGCCTATCAGTCCCACTACCCGCTCAATCTGCATCCGAGAAAGCTTGGAGAGAGCGAGAGGTGGATCGGCGAATGTGTAACCCATGATCAGCTGTAGCTTGAAGGTACCGTAAGATGCGTTTGACCATAATCCAGTGATCGGTATTAGGAGACTGCATAAACTGGCATACTTTATTCACTGCAAAGAAAATATCCGGACGTGTCAATGTAACATACTGAAGAGCCCCAACAATGGAGCGATACTGTGTGGGGTCCGGATGGGGAGCACCCCCTGAATCAGAATCCTTTGTCATGGCCATTGGGGTCTGAACAGGTTTACAATCAACCATGCCTGTCTTTAAAAGAAGATCTTTAATGTAGCAGTTTTGAGATAATAATAATCCGGTAGAGTTCCGAACAACCTCAATTCCTAAGAAAAAATGGAGATCACCAAGATCCTTAATAGAAAATTTCTTAGCAAGCTGTTGAAGGAGAAGAGAGATCTGACTGAAGTCATTGCTAGTTATCAAAATATCATCAACATAGATGAGCACATAGAGGACATGAGACCTCATCTTTAAAATAAATAATGAAGGATCAGTTTTGCTGGCAACAAACCCTAGTCGGAGAAGAAACTGGGAGAGACGGTGAAACCAGGCACGGGGTGCTTGTTTTAACCCATATAAAGATTTCTGGAGATGACAGACATAATCTGGATGGTCGCGGTCCTCAAACCCTGGCGGTTGGGACATGTAGACTTCTTCTGTTAGGTTGCCATGTAAAAAGGCATTATGAACATCTAATTGTCGGATGGACCAACTTTGAGAGATTGCAATACTTAGAATAGACCGAATGGTGGTAGGTTTGATAACCGGACTGAATGTCTCGTTGTAGTCGAGGTCAAGTTGCTGATGGAACCCTTTAGCAACTAGACGCGCTTTGTAACGCTCGAGAGACCCATCAGCTTTTCTCTTGATCCTGTACACCCATTTACATCCGACCAAATTCTTTTGATGAGATGAACGTGGAACAAGAGACCACGTACCATTACGAATTAAGGCATTAAATTCTTCAGTCATTGCAGCACGCCACTCAGAGTGTTTAGAGGCTTGAGTAAAGCAAGTAGGTTCTATGGTGAGGATAGTGGTGGTGAGGGCGGATGGCTGGTTGGAACGGAGTTGAAGTACCATAGAATGTGTACGGGTGGGTTGGGCAGGTGGGTCAGGGGAGGTTTTGTTTTGCTGGGAGCTATTTGTAGGGGAAGGTGGTAATCTGGTCCGAACAGGTGCAGAGTCGTTAATGCTAAAAGGGCTTGAAGTGGGATCGATCATAGGAGAAGGTGTTGAGGCAGACCGAGAAAAGGGGGATGCAGCCGATGATGAGTTGGACAGATGATGCAAAGGAGAATGTGGAATCGGTGGAGGAACGGATGGTAGTGGGGTGGCCTCTTGTAGAGGTTGAAGTAATGTAACACCCCAAGGTGGGGAAGAGGGAGATGATGGTGGTGGACAAGTTAATGAAGACTGAGATTGAAAAGGAAAGGTAGATTCGTCGAAGCGAACGTGCCTAGCGATATATGTATAATTTATTTTTAAATCGAGACATTGATAGGCACTATGAGAGGGACTATAGTCGAGAAACACACACGGTTGAGATCGATACTCCATTTTATGCTGAGTGTAAGGATGAAGAAGAGGATAGCAAAGACACCCAAAAATTCGTAGGAAGGCATAGGATGGTGGTTTGTTGTGAATGAGTTCGAAGGGGATACATCACTAGAGACTTTAGATGGCATCCTATTAATGAGAAAAACAGCCGTTTCAAAGGCATAGTGCCAGTATGATATGGGCATGGATCCATGAGCAAGAAGGGATAGGCCGGTTTCCGTAATATGACGGTGACGACGTTTGACAGCCCCTTGTTGCTCGTGGGTGTGAGGAGCAGCAACACGATGGGTAATGCCAATTTTACGAAAAAATTGAGGAAGAGAGCAAAATTCTCCTCCCTAGTCAGTTTGGATTGATTTAATAGTACGAGAGAAATGCCGTTCAACCAAGGCTTGAAATTGTAAGAAAGTAGAGAATACATCAGATTTGCGCATTAATGGATAAAACCAAATATATTTACTTTGATCATCAACAAAAATTATGTAGTAGCGGTGTCCTACCAAAGATGGAGTAGGGGAAGGACCCCAAACATCACTATAAATAAGATCTAATGGAAACTGACTGCGACGATGGGACGGAGGTAAATGCAACTTACTAGACTTGCCTAATTGACATGAGGGACAAAGGGGACGAAGATGTGCAGACTTGCAGGGTAGATTATTGGTCTTCACCATGGAGCGAAGCAAGCGATAATGGGGATGGCCCAAATAGTTGTGCCAGCCATCAAGAGTGGTGCTCTCGGTTACGTGAACAGATGCAGACAACGGAGAAGGACTGGAATGGAGAGTGTATAATCCTCCTTTACTCGGATCGGATAACACTATGGTCTCGGTAGTTCGATCCTTCACAAGAAAATAAGAGGGGTGAAATTCAAAAAAGACATTGTTGTCTTTTGCAAACTGTTGTACGGAAAGTAAATTTTTAGAAATAGAAGGAACGTGTAAGATGTTAGATAACTGAAAAGAAAGAGAAGAGTAGAGAGAGGAAAAAGAACCATGACCAATATGTGATATATGTAATCCCTTACCATTGCCTACATGCACCTGATCAGGATCAGTATACTCATCATAGGAGGACATAGAATGAATGTCAGGAGTGATATGGTGAGATGCTCCTGTATCTGGGTACCAAGTGAGGGCAGTGGAGGGGTGAGGGGTAGGGAGAAGTGGTGGATTAGGGTGACGTTGAGATGGATTTGGATTTGGATATGGTGAATATGAGAAATTGGCATTGGATTGTGGAGAGAAAAAGTATGGATATGGTTGCTGAGGGCGATAGAAGCAGGTGGCATTAGAGTGGTTACGATTGCAAAACGAACACAATTGAGAACCACGGCCACCAGGTGGACCAGAATGACCACGACCTCGACCAAACTTGCCACGTCCTCCACGACCTCGAGTAAAGTCACTGCCAATAGAGGGCCTAGGGTCATTAGAAGAATGGACGAACCGTTGAGCAGTATTAACGGTAGGATTGGTAAGAGTGGTATCAGCAACAGTTAATTTTCTAAATGCCCACATGCTTTCATGGCTAAGTAACAGCCCATGAAGTTCAGTGTATGTCGGAGGGGTGTGTCGGTTGAGAATGTCAGGGACCGCATCTTGTAGATCATCACATAGAGCACGCAATACATGAAGATTAAATTTGGTTGGCTTGAGGGCATTACCAGAGGCAGCAAGTTCATCAGCTACAGCTTTGGCACGTCGGAGCAGAAGGTGACGGTCTCATCTGGTTTTTGATGTAGATTCTGCAACTCTAGATGTAGAGACATGAGCCTGGTAGGAGATGCTGAACCAAAGGCTTCATGAAGAGTGGTCCAGCACTCAAAACTAGTTTCTTTGTCAAGAAGAAGAGGAACCAAATCTTCAGATAATGAAGCAACAAGAAGGCTTACGAGTTGGGCATCTTGTTGTTGCCAAGCAGTAGCGGTAATCGGATCGGTGGGCTATGGGTGAGAGCCATCAAGGAATCTAAACAGGCCTTGACCCTTTAAGAAGGGAGTAATTTGCTTTCTCCAGATCAAAAAATTGGATGCATTTAATTTGATAGATAGAAAATGCTGTGCCGATGAAAAGGTGAGAGGGGTCGTTGTGTTGGGTGGAGGAGGAGAAGAGGGTTTGGAGGAGGTGGAGATAGATGAACTGGTGGCCATGAGAGAGCACAGAAGGAGGAAGAAGAAGAGATGCTTGTTGGAGCTTCAAGGCTCTGATACTATAAAGAAGGTAATATCTTTATTGAGGATAATTTTTGATTCTTGCATTTCATTGTTTTTCAATAGGAGTATATATAGATTACAAGGTCTAGCTATTGTAGCAATTACAAGAAGAAGAAATATCTCGATTACATACTAAGTAAAGAGAAACCAAATGTAGAATAGCTAAATAAGGAGAAAGACCAAATAGGAGTGCCAGCCAAATATGAATATGTGTTGACTTGCTAAACATAGAAAAGAGCCAAATAAGAGTGCAAGCCAAAATAGAATGTTGGGTTGGAATGAGTGTGTGCTGATAAGTATCAACAAAATTAAAGTTCAGGATGAAGTTGAAAACTTTCAAATAGTTCAAGATTTTTTCTATGATTATAAGCCTAAAAATGTATTGTAAAGTTTTATTTATAAGATAACATGAATAACTGAAAAAAAATAAATGCATAAAGATAAAAAGATGGTGTTAATAAAATTTTGAGAAAAATATTTATAAAATGACAAATAAGCAACATACTTGGTATTCATATTAAGATATACAGTATACTAGACTTTTACTAATGTAGAATTTAGAAAAGGCAGGATAGCCCCACCACACATGTAAAAGTGAGGAAAACTATTTTGTGTTCTAAATACATGACATCTAGATCACATTAAGCAATCATACCATAGAGCAAAGGCCAACTCTCATCAATATTCATGTTAACTTTAAAGGTATGTTTGGTTAGGGGAGTTGGGGCTTAGAATAAGAATAGAAATGGATGACTCATATTCTTATCATTTGATTGGAGAAAATTTCATTCTGATTTTAATTCAAAAAAATGAATGGGAATGGTCCAATGCCTCCAAAACCCAATCCCGACTCTCTCCAAGTATTCAATTTTTTTTTCAATTTTGATTCCAATTCGGATTCTAAACATAAACCATTGGAGAATATAGCAATTTCGATTTTCATTCTAATGGACTCCGATTTCAATTCTATTTGCAAATCAAACACACTCTGAAAAAAAATCCATTTCAATAGCACCATGGCTTTCCTTATTAAATACAACTAAGTTTGGAAAAATAAAATTTGAATCACTTTTCATATTCATGGCAAGTTGAGCCCCTTGACTGTAAGACCAAATATTGTAGAGTATTATAACAAAATCTAATGATTATGGGAAAGACACCAGAGATATGATATAATATAATATAATAAAAAATTTTATAATTTAGTACGTATACTAAATTTGAATATGACAATCAGATCCCATGATTTCTAAAGATTGCAATGAGTTGATATATCAAGATTGTACAGCATACGGCAGTTGTGATATACAGATCATACATACTGTGATGGACAAGATTGTGCATGATTCTAACAACTCTAAGCTTATTGGAATTATAAGAAATCAATTTTTTTTTTTTTACTCTGACTAAGAAACAACCAACCCGGCCACGGGTTACCTTACTAGTTTCTAAACCAGAGGTAAATCCGATATCTAATTCATGTTCCTTCTATCCAATCTTCTCAGGTTTGCTAACCAATCTGGGTTGCCTCTCTCTCTCTCTCTCTTCTTTCTTTCTTTCTTCTTCCTCCTCCTTTTCCCTTTTTTTTCTTTTTTTTGTACATGTAACTACATTGCTTTCACAATGCATTTGTTGTATCGTGTACTCGTAGGAAATCTGAAGTAAAAGACTAATATCTCCGATTATTGGTTGAAGCAGCCAAAGGATTAGCTCAACCCTTCTCCAGTAGAGATTAGATCGGGCAAATCCTTTTTTTTTTTTTTGCAGAAATCGAGAAAATCGCTTTTGATGATGATACGATGTAGAATAGTTACTAAAAATGCCTGTTGAACACCCAACTTCGCCAGAGAGGGGATCTTCTTGTTGAGAAGGACATCAGCGAGCTCCCTGGCCACTCGGGGATCGGCCGGCTTCAGTTATTCTACCTCCAAGCTGCCGCCGGGATTGTCGACCCCACCCGCTGTGCCGGGGGTGGCCAACACTGACCTGGTGTACTTCAACAGCCGCCGCCTCACCACGTCGGAGGACGACATGTCGTACCACATCCGCATCAAACCCGACGGCGACCGCGGGACCTTCAGGCAATTCGATTTCGCCAGCCAGCTCGATTCACCAGCGAGCTCGTCGCTCTCAACTACGATGTCGTCCGCAAGCCGCACCTGAAATACTTCCACGTGGACCCTATCATCGGCGGGTGCAGAGCCTGCCGATGCCGCCATCGCCCTCCGAAAGCCGACCATGATCCACGACTTCGCAATCGTGGATAATTACGCCATAATTCCCAACCAACAGGTCGTGTTCGAGCTCTCAAGAATGTTACATGGCGGGTCGCCGGTCCGGTGCCGGTGCGACGACCGGAAGACACCGAGATTCAAGTGTACTCCCAAACTACGCACCGATGAGTCTAACATCCAGTGGATCGACGTGCCTGAATGCTTCTGCTTCCATTGATGGAACGCACAACAAGCGACGGGAAACAGGCGGTGGTGATCATCGGATCTTGCGTTCACAAAATTAAAGATGATAATCATCGGATCTTGCGTTCACAAAATTAAAGATGATATTTGGAGATATTTTTTTTTATTATTATTTTCCTCCACGTAGGGAAAGAGAGAGGACTTGAAATCGGGTATATTGGGAGGTGGATGATATTTGGAGATATTTTTTTTTATTATTTTTTTCCTCCATGTAGGGAAAGAGAGAGGACTTGAAATCGGGTATATTGGGAGAACTACGCACCGATGAGTCTAACATCCAGTGGATCGACGTGCCTGAATGCTTCTGCTTCCATTGATGGAACGCTGACCGCTGAAGCCTTCGTGCATCTTTAATAATTATTATTTTTTAAAAACTTGCAAGAGCCACACAAGGATGACACAAGATAGAGGCTTTTATATGTAAGTCCTCTCGCCAGCATTGCGCAAGTCCAATGCTACTTCTAAGTTATGATAAATATTTATGAATAAAAAAATAAAATAACTTTGAGGCTAACACTTGTTTTTTCTATAAAAAGATAACTTCATGGCCGCATGTTATGAGGGGATTAATGCTTTTAACCATGGTGTATCATACTCTAGGTAAACCATGTCAATCCCCTCGTGTCATTTCACATCAATATGTTACATTAGAGGAAACCCCTAGAGAATAATATTGTGATGTAGAAGGAAGGACATCATTAGTTCTATATTAATTATGAGTCAAGAGATATTTTAACTTATATAGGAAAAGATCACTATCCCACGTGAGGTACCTTTTGGATTGGAATCCAGAGGACAAAATTATGAAGCTCATCGATCAAAGTGAATAATACCTCACATTCTGAGCCACGAGTTCTTGGCCGTAACAATAGCACGCTAGATAGGAGACCATCCTTGTAACTGTAGAGCCCCTCTTATCCGTACATAGGAGGAGGGCTATGGTGAAAATGAGGAGGATACTTTTCATCCGTACGCAGATATGAGAGAGAGGACATCATTAATCGCATATTGGTTATGAGTCAAGGAGCACCTTAGCTTTTATAGGAAGAGTCCACCCATTCCACATAAGACGTCTTTTGGATTGAAATCTAGAGGGACAAAACCATAAGGCTCATGGGACAAAACAGATAATACCTCATGTGCCAAGCCATGAGCCTATGAGACCTATAAGCCAAAGTGGACAAAAGAGGGAGGGGGAGAGAGAGAGCAGTTGTATTCAAAATCATATTTAAAACCTCTAGTTGCAACAGACAAATGTGACCATGGGAGTCAGCTTTAATTCATAGACCAAATACTTTATGAGTCCTGGCCATTTCGATTCCAACTTCAATCTATTTTGATTCTGATTGTAAACCAAACACCCCCTGGATGTAAGATCATCTATAACTATTAACGTTGGTATAGAATACCAATACATCCACATGGGATTCAAAATATCTTTCAACTTAATCTTATCCTAAGTGGAGGTTGAGGATCTTAGATAACTTTCAACTACAGAGATCGTGTGAGAGTTAATTTGTGGTACATACCTCTATAAATATATGATATATGTCAGTCAAATATGATCATAGAAATATAAATTATATTCTCCTATGTTCTTTCCAAGACAACCACCTTTCGAGTCTTGAGGCATTTAAGGTGTGGACGCCATTAGAAGATTCTGATAGCCCTCTTCCTGTCATTGAAGATCAATAGTAGTGTTTTGTGTAGTTGAGCCAAACGGGTTGTCAAACAAGATCAAATCCAACAGATTTTACACATTTCAAGTTTTTATGCTTAAGATATACATTTTTACCTAAATTCTTTTATTGGTATCAGAGCTACCATAACCTTGCTTGCACCCAAGTCATGGCTCTCCAACCTAAGGTCACACATGCACGTTAGAACCACCCAAAAATCGAACTATAATGCATGATAAGTTTAGCCCATATTAGAATATGTTTTGGTTATTGTCTTGTTGATCCGATTACGTAGATTTGTTCCTTACATGATAGTCTACATGCCTGCAAAATCTCAGGCTCATCCGTTGAGCCGTTTGAGAGAAATTGCAAATATAAATTTCATTTTTGTGCATGAATCTGTGATGAACTCGAGAATTTTAGTCCATTTTTTATGCATATAATGTTTATTTCATGTTGTGATGTTGGTATTAATTGAAAGTATATTTTGTAAGCTTTCCAACGACATATTATATGCATGATTTGGCTAAGTAGATTGAAACTTATAGGCTCCCGAAGTTGATCACATAGAATAACTTTCGGCAAAACCAAGAAGACGAACACTACATGAATCTGAGAATTTAGACCTATTTTGATAGGTATAACATTTATTTTATACTGTGATATTGCTATCAATTGAAAGTATGTTTTGTAAGCTGTCCAACGCCATATCATATGCATGATTTGGCTTAGTAGATTGGAACTTATAAGGTTCCGAAGTTGATCGCGTAAAATGAATTTCTGCATAAATCGGACTGTCGGAGGAAGAAGATGAACAGTGCATGATACTGTTCATCCCACTCATACTGCACATAGTGGCTGCATCACCATCCCTCCAAACGATGTCGGATTGATGGTTGTGATTTGTGGACACGTGCGGTTCTTTCGATGATACTGTGGCATCAATATCGGTGAGTGGAGGGTCCTCTCATCGGTGCCAACGTGGTGGTCGTGTTTGGTTGGATTTTTGATGAACCTAATTATTTAATTCTGATTTTTTAAGATCAATAATATTTTATAAAAATTGTTAATTATTTTTTAGGCCATTTCTTCGGGCTGTGCAAGTTGGTGTGAGGTGGGCCCATTGGGCCTAATTTTTTTGAGCTTAGTGCTCCATGAACCATGGTCCATAACCCTATATAATTAGTTCTGAATTTCGTGCTTAGTTAGAATAAATTTCTGATTTTATTTAATAATTTATAATTGATGATGTATTAATTACAGAAATTGATAGAACTTTATTTTGATATTATAATTATTCTGTGTTATTTCTGGCATGTCATAATGTTCCTAAACATTTTTATGCTTGAGTTTGCATAAAATTAAATTGACATATCAATAAATTGGTGCTACATTATAATTATTTGTTTATATGAATTTATAATTAATTTAGCACCATTGGGGTTTTTTGTGGGCCATATGTGTTGTTTGAGATGTGTGGATTTGTTCCATAAGAATAATGGAACTAAAATATGAGATCATGCATAATGGGTAATGACTTTGAAGCCTGGTGATCTGTTGATCCCAAAATATATTAATTTAATACTTTGATTTTATTGTTATTTGTTTTAAACCTGTACACTGAATGTCTTCCGTCTCTTTAATTGTAGTGATATGCCCTCTAGTTCCATCACTACTAACCTAATTAAAACTAAAAAATTGGATGATACTAATTATGCGACTTGGGAGATGCGTATCCACTATCTCCTTTCGGCAGAGAAGATATGCGATATGCTGCATGCTGCCATGATCCCACCATAGGAGGATGATGTTTTTCTTGCATCTCGGAAGGCCTATGATAAGTGGATCGAGAGGGACCTCCATGCTCTTCTTGCGATGCTTGTTAGCATGCGGAGTAACCTCATGGGCCAGTTTGAGTTCTGCAAGATAGTGAAGAAAATGTGAGAAAGGTTAAAGGTCACATTTAGACAGATATCTATTATAAAGTTTCGTGCTTTACAACTGAAGTTCCAGCAATACGTCAAGGATCTAAAACACAGCATAGCTGAGCATCTTAGGGAGATGGGTTCTCTCATTCGAGACCTTCAGACTGCAGGAATCATCCTCACCGATGAGCAGTGCTGGGGGTGATCAAATCCTTGTCGAATCCTGAGTTGGCCCAAATGAAGCTCCTCATGACACATAATAAGAATATCAAGACTTTTGAGGTCATCTCATGTCACTTGGAGCTAGAGGCGGAGCGTATTAAGGCGAACCGCACAATAGCCTACATGGCTCAAGCTGAAAAGCATAAGCACTTTAAGCCTAGATACAGAAAGCAAGGATCAAAGGCTAACGGCCCTGTGCCTAATAAGGATAAAACAAGAAGCCCAAGAGGGGCTCACGTGAAAAGAAAGATATATCCAAGCTCAAGTGCTACAACTGTCATAGAAAAGGATATTTCGCTTAGGATTGTCCTGAGCAAAAGAAGGTAACCAGCTTTCCTGACTCTCTTTGTGTTTTAGTGTACTCACATGCATTAGTTGCATACTCACATCCTAAGTGAATTGTTAATATAAGAGCAATGTGGCACATAAATGCCGACAGAGAGGGATTCATGGATTATCACCGGATGCCTATGAGGACACAATGTATCACGCTAGAAAATGGTACTATTATGGAGGTCCTTGGAGTTGGATTGTACTAGCTCAAGATGAAGAATAGCAGAGGCCTACTCTTATAGGATGTTTTGTATGCTCTAGGAATCCGATGTAATCTAGTTTCAGTTGCAGTATTGTTAGGATTAGGATATTTTTTCAATTTCAACAGTAATGGTGTTGACATTTATGATCAAAATGTATTCTTAGTATCTGATTTCTTAGATAGTGGATTCAAACTTTATTTGAATGTTTATAATAAGGATCTCTCCTTTGCTTTAATTTCTTCGTCTTCTTTTGTTATTAATGATTGTGATGTGTAGTATAAACGATTGAGCCATATAGGCTAAGACAGAATAACCAGACTAGCTAGAGAAGGTCTATGGGGACATCTCAATAAAGTAAGACTTACTATGTGTGAGCCTTGCTTAGTCGGCAAAGCCAAGAGAAAGCCTTCAAGTAAGGCTACTCAAACATCTCATCTGTTGGAGTTAGTGCACTCCGATATATATGGTCCAATGAATGTGAGGGCACATCATGGTGTGACTTTTTTCCTCACATTTATAAATGATTATTCACATTTCGGTTATATATCTTTGATTTTTCACGAGTTAGAAGCATTAGATTGCTTCAAACGCTTTGCCGCAGAGGTGGAGAATCAAATGGAGAGAGATGAAAACTCTTTAGACCAATAGGGGTCGTGAATATCTATTTGATCAGTTCAAAAGTTTATATGAGAAAAAAGGATATAGTCCGATACCTAATGATTTCGGGTACTCCATGGTATTGTAGAATGGTGGAATCGAACTTTGTTGGAAATGGTTAGGTCCATGATAGTACAGGCAAATCTTTCGATTAATTTTTGGGGAGATGTGTTGTTAACTGCTACCTATATCCTTAACCGAGTTCTAATCAAGTTCGTACCTTCTATCCCATATGAGTAGTGGATTGGTGAAGTCCAAGTCTAGACCACTTGCATCCTTAAGGATCAGTTGGATATGTTCATAGCTCCTCACACAAGTATGATAAGCTTGGACCAAGGGCCAGTAAGAAGGTGTTCATTAGGTATCCTAAGGTTTCCAAAGGATACGTCATGTATGATGAACATCCTAATCGGAGAATGACTGAGCTCGAGTCTCGGAATGTAGAGTTTCTTGAGGATGAATTCTCAAAAATCGGTGAGACTGATAAGGATTTCCAATTGTATGAGTTATAAGAAGAAGCATCTTAGATCAATGGGAGTATTCGTAAGGATAATGGGAGCACACCGCTCGATAGGGGTGAATCCCTAGACATTGGTTCAGAGGCTCAACCAGTTTGACAAAGCCAACATGGAAATATTCCTCGACGTCATTTCGATGAAATTGAGGGAAGGGTTCTCATGTGTGCTGTGTCGGATGTAGATGAGCCAACTTTTTATGAAGAAGTATTTGCCTCAAGTGATCGAGATCAATGGATGCCCATTATGAAGGAAGAAAAAGATTCTATGGCTGAGAATGAGATGTGGGAGCTTATTGATCTTCCGCCTAATTGAAAAGCAATTGACAATAAGTAGGTCTTGAAGGTCAAGCACAAGGTGGATGGGTTGATCGATAAATTCAAAGCCCGATTGATCGTGAAGGGCTATCCCCAAAAAAAGGATATAGAGTATGTGGAGACTTTCTCTCCCATAGTGAGGTTTGACTCCATTTGTATGATTCTAACCATTATAGCTCATTTAGATCTTGAGTTGTATTAGATAGATATCAAGATTGCATTCCTCAATAAAAGACTAGATGAAGAGATTTATATAGATCAACCCATTGGCTTTGTTGCCAAAGGATAAGAGCGCAAAGTGTGCCACCTTAAGTGATCCATTTATGGTCTCAAGCAATCGTCTAGACAATGATACTTACGGTTTTACAAAGCCATTAGCTCTATAGGTATGATGGAGGAGGACCATTGTGTGTATGTCAAGAAGACTAAGAAAGGATTCTTGATCCTATCCTTATATATAGATGACATCTTGCTAGCTGGAAACAACTTGGAGATGATCGATGCCATTAAGGAATGGTTATCCACCATCTTTGAGATAAAGGATTTAGGGGAAGCAAGTCATGTGCTTGGGTTTAAAATCTCAGAAGATCACTCAAGAAGGCTCTTAAGTATATCTCTAGAGATCTATATAAATAAAGTTCTTGAGTGCTTTCGTATGCATAACTCAAAGCCTGTTAATACTCTAATTGATAAGGGTTGCACCTCAAGTCTTAGTCAATACCCAAAGACAGAATAAGAAAGAAAATTAACGAAAAAGAAACCATATGCTAGTATCATTGGGAGCTTGATGTATCTTATGAAGTATACTCATCCCGACATTTGCTTCGCTGTTGGGCATGCAAGCAGCTTCTGGAGTAACCTAGGTGAAGAACATTGAAAACTTGTGAAGAGGATTATGAGATATCTTCATGATACATCTGATTATGTCCTCGTATTTCATGATGAAGACATCAGATTATTGCATTGCTACACTGATATTGATTTTAAAGAAGATATAGATGATAGTGTCTCCACATCAGCATATATTTTTATCTTTGAAGGAGGTACCATCTTGTGGTGGAGTAAGAAATAGGATTGTATTGCACAATCCACTTTGGAGGCTGAGTACATGGCTAGTTCAGAGGTCGGAAGACATGTAGCTTAGCTGCATGCTTTTCTACAAGAGCTTGAGGTGACAACTCATATTGATAAGCCTGTTGAGATATGTATTGATAATATGGCTGCCATGCAATTTGTGCAAGATCTCAAGTTTCGTGATAGAGATAAGCATAAAAAGAAAAAAATATCACTATGTTAAAAGACAAGTTAGGGATGGAGAAGTGATCCTCAAACACATTCCTAGTGCTAAGATGGTGGCTAATTCGTTGACTAAGCTACTAAGTAGGAATGTATTTGAGACTCATATTAGATGTATGGGATTATGTAGAGTTTGAGTCCCTTAGTTGGATTACTAGTTTGGACATTCATGTTTACTTTGTATTAATGAATATTTGTTATCTATTTATAGTTTTATGTTATGGCATATTTTGAGTATATTGTTGGGATTAAAACTGTTATTGTAACACGTATTCTTGAATGTCACCAGGCTTGGATTGGTCCACTCACATGGACGATCGCCCTGACACCTGAGTAGTGTGCAGGACGAGATAGCTTACACTTACACTTGTATTGTCGGTGTAAGTGCTTTGATATATGAAGGGTATTCAAGGAGGTTATTGATGCTTTAGTCAGTTTAAGATTAGACTTCTCAAGAAGTCAACTATGGATCTATCTCAATCTATATTAAGCCTGTTAGAAACCGGATGTGGGCACTCGTGAGTTGAGTACCTCAGGTTAGTATCTTGGTGGTGACTAGACCAACATCCATATAGTGTTTATAAGAATAACATCTCCTGATTAGTGGGAGCTCCATCATAGCATGTACATCAAACAGCATGCACTGATATTCGACTGCCATAGAGGAGTGATATGATAGTTCTCTCTATCACTATGTGAGATCCTAGTATTTTATGCCTTTGGATCTACAATTATATTATGAAGTTGAGGTTCGATTTCACTACTGTAGCATGTCATCCAATTGGCCAGCGTGAGCAACTATGCAGACCATGTTTAGGAAAGTTGTTGGACCAAAAGATGGATTACTTCGGGTTCTAAGGAAGATAATTTAAATTACATCACACAAATTTGGTATCTCATAATCTGAATAGTTATCCTGTATATGATGATCATGAGTGCAAAAGCTTGGAATGATGGTCAAATTCCGTTCACAGTTAATCTCGAGGGCTTGGAAGCATTTGATTGATGTGACATAAATTATCTGAAGTATAGACAATATTGCCCTCAATTTTTTCTTTTACTATAAGTACTATATCAATCTTGGTGGTTGCTTGATATAGTACGACTATACTTTATCATCAAGGTCGCACGTCTTAATGCCCTGTATGAGGAGATGAGTTTTATAGGAGATGCATTATCCCATATGTCTGAATGAGAGATTGTTAACATTGATACAGAATACCAATATGTCCATATGTCCACATGAGATTCTCAACTCAATCTTATCCTGAGTGGAGGTTGAGGATTCCAGATAATTCTCAACTCAATCTTATCCTAAGTGGAGGTTGAAGATTCCAGATAACTCTCAACATAGTCTTATCCTAAGTGAAGGTTAAGGATCCCGAATAACTCTCAACTATAGAGATCATGCCAGAGTTAGTTTATGATACATGCCTCTATAAATATATGACGTATGTCCATCATATATGATAATAGAAATACAACTCATATTTTCCTACGCTCTCTCCAAAACAACCATCCTTCGGATCTTGGACATCTAAGATATGAACACCATTAGAAGATCTAATATCTCTCTTTCTGTCATTAATGATCAACAGTAGCAATGTTTCATGTAGTTGACCCAAACGGGCCGTCAAATAAGATTAAATCCAATAACTTCCCCACATTTTCAAGTTTCTTACGCTCAAGATATATGTTCTTACCTAAATTCTTCCAATAACATCCCTACATAAACACCAAACCTACAAATCACAGCAAGCCAAGCTAATTTCCCCTTCAGAGCTTTCTTCCAAGCTAATTAGACAACTCCAAACGTGGAGTTCAAAAAGCTCTGGAGCACAGCCCAATTCAACATCTACAGCCGCATCCATCCAAACATGCATAATGCATACACTGATGAATAGCAGAAAAAGATCAAGAAGACTTGACGGAAATCATTCTGCTAAGCATGTGCTTCTGTATATTTTGTTTGCACTTATTTCAGCCTTGCCAAGGCCTTGTTCTGCAAGATCGATAACCAAAGACTACTGAACCTTGGGTCACACATATATACTTGTGGAACACATAGACAAGAGAATATTTCCAATGTACATTTACAACAAATAAGAATGACACAACCCGGATCGAGCAGAAGGAAAGCAGAAAAAACAATACTAATATTGAAAGAAAGAGTTCATGTATTAACCAAGCGTGTAACATTACACCACATAGTAAACATGATGTTATATCATGCAAGCCACCCAACAAAAGGAAACTGGAACATTCATCTTCACCATTTCCATCACCACAACCACCACCCAGAAACACAACAAAAGAGGGGGGTTAAAGAACAAAATGAAACAACAGTTGTAGAGTTGAACAACCCCCAAGACCCCAAAACCCACTCTCCACCTGCTCCACCAAAAACCCACCCACCACAAAAGAAAAAAAAAATCTCCATTCTCTTTATCTTATACCTTTGTCCATCAATCTTCAACTATTGAAAACCTTGTTTTGATGCTAGGGAACATTTCTTAGTCCACCGCTAGACTTGGAGGAATGAAGCCTTGGTGCTGCAGAGATGTTTCTTACATAAGCAAGCATATAAAAGATCAATTACTATGTTTCTTTCTTAAGCTGTCAATCAATTAATATATGCGCACTAAAATTTCAGAATAATCCTACAACAAAACCATGCAAATTCAAACTACAAGTGCCACCGGACTCATGGAACTTTCCCTTAGATAAGCCAAAGCATTAGTATCCCAAAACAAGGCTCTAATGTCTTGCATGGACAATCATGGTTAACAGTCTTTCGATGATATCAAGCTGATGAGACAAGGCTCATTTGAGTTTGCAGTGCCACAGTCTGAATGAATTTATGTGATTGGTTGTTTCAGTTATAAAATGGTTGCATCTGACACTTCCATATCAAGAGTGACTAAAGATGGGACTTACCGAGCCCCCCATTGGTGTCGGAGGTCCTCATGATTCTAAGTCTCTTGACAGTGCTCAAAAACATTCTGTTATAAAAACCAAATTGAAATTAGATAGATAAGCTTGCAGTCTTAGATTAAGAAAGAAAACACAAAAGTAAAATGTAGAAATATTCCTGTCCAAGAAACTTGAGCAATTATTTATTTAAATGACTGGGATGCACAATTGTGCTATATTGCTATCCCACTAACAAAGTGATAGACATGATTGTTTTGTATGAGCAAAACTTCTACTTTTGTTGGATTTAGCAAGTTGGTTAGTTGGAATAGTTGACATTAACATCAGAACAAAGGTAATGCATACCCCCATGGAACATCTCCAACCAACATCCAGTCACCATCCTTGTCCTCATATGTTAGTGAGAACTCAGGGGAGCCATCATCCAACTTTGAGGTCCTTGAGCCACCTACCACCATCCACAGTGATTAAATTAATTACCGTCCCATCTAGAGATAACCAGACAAAACACATCTACAGACTTATCTCCTGACATATATACATCAAAAAAGATATTGACATTCACAATACAAAGATAATTGTAGGATTTAGGAACTTACATATGGAAGCACCAAGTGCTGATGTTGGCTTGTCAAACATGGCCTCAAGTGCTGCAGCAAGTGTTTCATAGGACCAGTGGGCATTGAGATCGACCTTCCTCCCAATGGGATCCCCATCCATGTTCACCTTGACAAAGAGAGAATTCCCAGCAAGCCCTCCTTTCTTTTCAAGCTCCTTAGCAATGACTTCTTTCGTGATGTTCTTGCTGCTTTCATTGGTCTCCTTGGGGGTCATGGTTACTATAGCATTTGAGGATGTATTATCTTTGGATTGGTTAATTATGTTGTTCATCCTGTATGCTCTTATAGGTGGCCATCCTACCACCATCTGAGTGCTGCTGGATAAAAAAGTTAAAATCACAGAAATAATTAGCTCATCAGTCAAAAGAGAGAGAGCTATGAAAGAATATTTAAATGATTTAGTAAAGGAAAAAAAGAAAAGAAAAAATTCTGGCAAAACATAAGTATCAATGTCACAGTACTCTGAAACAGAGAAATTCGTCCAACCTTGCTTCCAGAGTAATAGGATTAAAATGATAGACTTATGTTTGGTGTTTGTAGGTGCGCTGGGAGGAAGAGGATTTTTTTGCTTCTCCCTCTCTCTTTTTTTGTTGGTGGTGGTGGGGGAGGAATTGGGCAGGTGGTTTGAGGCTGGTGCTACAAGATTACATTTACATAAATATAGAATGAAAAATAGGAAAAGAAAACATCCTCATATGGGAATATGAAATGAAATACATTGCACCAAAAATAAAAGCCTGACAAATTCCTAGATGCAACACATCTCTTATACCAATCTGTATCCATTTCTGTTCATCCCAAATCACCAATTCTACTAATCAACAAATCATGCCGTGCATCTAGGAATGCAAACGAGCCAAATGTGAGCCAGATGGGGCCAGCTTGAGTTGGGTCATAAATACCCAGCTCAATCTCAGCCCATATAGTTTCAGGCCAGTTTGAACTCAGATTGCTTAGAGCTCAGAAACTTGGGAGCTTGGTTCATTTAGATTGACACTGTCAAAACTCAGCTTGCTTATCTTGGCCCAACTTCACATTCAAGAAGAAAACCCTACCAAAGGATGTGTGAGTTAGGAGGATAACGAGATACCCATTGTCATTCTAAAAAGCAGTATGTTTCATGTGCACAAATGACTGACTGGCTAAAAAGAGATGTGCACGTGGGTTAAGATACTTCTATTCTTCCTCACTCCGCTTCCAAATACAGTCTTAGTGGGAAGGGGGGAGAGAAAATAAGGGAGGGAGTGAGGTAGGTGTTGATGTGTACAAGAGAGGCTGATGAAGTGGATCCAAGCATGAATTGAGAGCACAACCATCCTTGACTTAGATTCTCATGGTCATTGCCATTATATTCTGCCATGGCTCCACTAGCAACATTTTTTCCAAGTGCAATCACTGCTCCCCACAGCCCGCACCCCCCCCCCCCCCCCCCAAAAAACCCACCCACCCACACACACAAAAAAAGGAAAATAAAAACAAAAAACAAGGACAAGAAGGGACTTGGGAATCTAACATTACCAGGGGATCTGGGTTGTAGTGTGGTGTTGGGTTATGTAGGGAGTTTAGAAATAAGAAGAGGAGAATGTGAGGACGAAAGAGAAGAAACAGAAGAGGAGAATTGGGGGTGCCATCATAATTGAAAGGAATGGATTGAGGGATACCTAAACCATTAGATCAAGATCCAGGAATAACATCAATTACAAGGGGTGGCAATAGGGGAAGGTAGCTTGCAAATTCAATCCAAACCTGACCTAGAATTTTGGTTTGTGTGTACAAATTTGATCTATTAACTCATTAGGTTGGGCTGGGGTACCAATTTAAAGCCAAAATATTATGGAGTCGTCTTAGGCTTTATGCCAATCCATACTTGAATACCTGAAACCTGACCAATTATATATATGTACTTACATATATGTATGTATATGTGCATGTGTTCATGTGGATGCTTCTGCATGCATTCAAGTGAGTTTGCATAGAAGCAGAACTAAGAAAAATTAACAAATGAATGCATCAAAACTAACGTTCTTAAACTCAACATCTAGGGTTCTTGTGTGTGATGTTGATGATGTTTACTATTCATGAGGTAGCAATTTGGGTAAATTTAGTAAGCCAGAAAAACAATAGTCCAACAAAATGTCAAAATAGCATGACAATTACCACACCAAACACTACCACTTTCCTACAAGGATATCCTACCATCTTCTCACCTCCCCCTCCCACTTCTACCACACACCCACTAACATACAAGGTTTGAAACTTTCTCTAATATTAACTATTCTAGTTTACTAAATATTTTGGCATTTATTATCAATATGAGATTATTTTTCTCACTTTTGAATCACTTTTATTTCTTTTGAATTAAAATAGGGGATACTAAGTCCTGATACATTTAACTTTCAAGAGGTATCTTCTTAAAACTTTAACAACCCTCCCCCCCACAACCCCCCACCCCCACCCCCAAAAAAAAAAAAGTCCCCTGTTTTTTTTTTTTTTTTTTGGCATTTTTAACGAAATCTGGAAGCTGCAGGAGTTTGGTCTAAAATTCAAAAAAAAAAAAAAAAGGGTATCTTTACCATGACGTAGGAGACTTTTTGAGGTCATATTCTGAAGGCAAAGAAGAGAGGTTATGGCAGTAAATTGATCCAGCTTAATATTGGATTCCCTATATTTAAGCTTGGGTTTCCAAGATCTTAGCTTAAATCATATCTACTCTTCATGCTCTATTGTTTACTAGTCATTTTCTGATATTTAGTACTTGATATGGTCGTAATCATTGTATCAAGTTCACACAGTTTAACATTGGTACATTCTACATTATAGATATTTACAAGATTAGTATTTAATGAATAAATTAAAAATTTATCAACCAAATGAATGTAACATATTAATTCTATCATTTTTTAAAAGAATAAAATGATTTTTACAATTTGAGGCTTTTATCCTGCAACTACCAAACATATAAATCCAACTTACAAACAGTAATAACATACTCTAGGATCATGCGGTGTATGCTTCCTGGACTTTCTTAAAATTTTCTTACTTTTCCATCATTATTTTGCAATATTTGGTTAAAACTCAAAACGGAGCTGAAATCACTGAAATGGCTGAAAAAGAAACTCAGTGAGCCCAACTGAAACTGAAACAAGAGTTGTCAAACTTTGCCCTTAATCTTTCAAACCTCATCTTTAATTTCCTAGCTTTGGCACTAGAAATGCCACAACCAAGAGTGGTACCACAGTAGAGACTCGACAATCAAAACCAGGTAAACCAGCTAATATGGTGGCCTCAGTGGCCTCTTTCCTAAGGGTAGGGTCTAATATTAGTGAGACAGTGCCCCACAACAAGCTGATATAATTCAGGCGGAGAATGTATCTCGAGTTCAAAACTTCAACAAACCCTTGCTTAACCAGTGCTACATCCACAGTCTTGGACACCACTATGGAAAAGCTACAGGCAGAGAGATGAAACTACACCATGCTTCTTAAAAGTTTAGAAACACATAAATGTTGCGCTTCAGAAGCAACAAAGATGTCAAAGGCAAAGATTTTTTTTTCCAATTTTTTGTTGTTTGAGAGAATTGTATGTTTATTTCTTTGTTTTTGTATTTTCTTTCTAAACTCTAAAGCGGATGAGGTCTACACATATAGCCATCAATTTCAGAATTTTACATGTGCAGTGTCTTGGAGATATATATTATCCTCTTTCTTTTCTGCCTATGCAGAGGACCTAAATAAAATCTCTGTGGGTTTTCTCTCCTTTTTTCTTGCCCTTTATGATGTAATCCAATCAATGTTTTCAGTTTCTCAATATTCACCCAGATAGAGAGTCACATTTTCATCTTATAAAACACACAAAATAACACCAAGGAACATCATCAACTGTTAAAGAAAACAGATCACAACTTTCGTAATATAACTAAAGAAATGGAGGAATAGGATCAAGAAAACACCCAAATATCTCATAAGCGAAATAGCATTCAAGCTTTCCAGCTTATTTGATTATCAACACAAAATAATACTGGAGGGATTTGTATCTAACATGTCAGTCATATAATTACCCCACAACCACCTGCCAACTAGCGACCGGTAACTTTTTAAAAAGATTAAAAAAAAAAATCAAATCATCAACTGACGGAAGAGAAATCATAGCAATAACACAAGAAAAAGATGCAAAAGAAAAGAAAGATGTTTTATGTTTATGAAATAAAATCATATATAAACAACAACACCCTTAACTGAAATCTATCAAAATTCAAAACATTCATTGTTATCATAAGAATAATATCAATAAGAAAAAAAAAAAAAAAAAAAAGCTATCTTTGATGGTAGAAAAGAAGCTAGATCACACTAAGTACCTCACTGATGAAGAACGGTACAGCCCCAAAAGAGTGAAAAAAAAAAAAAAAAAAAGATATATAAATTACAAGGGAATATCAAATAAACCTCCGGATCAAACCAAAGGTATCTTAAAAAAAAAAAAAAAAAAAAAAAAAAAAAAAAAAAAAAAAAAAAAAAAAACCGCCTAACGCCTAAAACAGTCTAATAAATAAAAAAGGCATTACACGGCAATATCCGACGAAAAAAAACACTAACTTTGAGAAAAAAAACCTATTAAAATCTCCTTCAAAAGGTAACAAAAGAAAAGAAGGAAAACCCCTAATGCTCACCTCGGTGGTGGATTAGTTGACCCCCCGGCATCCGGCGAACCGGAGACCGCAACCCTCCGAGACGCAGCGCCGCCGGTGGTACCGCCGCGGACCAGCGTCGCTGAAGAGGAGACGGAGGAGGAGGAAGACAGCGGCGGAGCGCGCGACACCATCGACGGGAAGTCCTCAGCGGTTAGAATCCTACAGTACTCCCGCCAGGGTGCCCCTCCCTGTTTCCCGCCTCCGCCGGTAACCTTCTTGGCCCCTAGGCTCAGTCCCAGCTCCAGCTCCTCTCCTCGTCCTCATCCTCGGCTCCGCCGTCGTCGCCCTTGCCATCGGGGTAGCACGAGCAGCTCTCCTCCGAAAGACCCACGTAGTCCTTCTCCACCGCATCCTCCTCCGCCTCCTCCGCCTCCACCGCCACCGCCGGCCCCTTCGACACCGTCGACATCGAGCCGGAGGAGGACTCGCCGCCCCCGCTTCTTCCTCCCTCAAGAACAAAGACCGGCGACGGGGATCGGGGTGACAGCACCCTTTCTCGGAGTTGATGCTTTGCAATCGTGCGGGGATAACGCCAGAGGACAAATATGGGAAGAGCAAGGGGCGGAGTTGAAATAGGTCTAAGTCTACATTCTCTCATACGATGGAATGCATAAATTCTCCATGCGGTCAACCAAGGTGGGTTGCTGCTTTGATATCTGACCGTTGGTATTTTAAAATGTAAAAAATGGACGGCAGAGCAAGAGAGCGCATAGACCTGAAGACAGGTACACGAGAATACTGTTACTGGATTACCGGCCGCTGTGCAGTCCCCAGTTTTTGTTTTTCTTAATGGTTCTTAACTACGCACGCATCCATAGAAGTTTATATGCAGAGTTCGTATCTGCCGTCCATCGGTCTGATTCGGTGCTGCAAATGGCTACCGCATAACATATTCTATGCATATGTAGGTAAGTAAGACTGTGACACTATTTCCGTTCCTTATCTTTACTGTGCTCCCTTATTTACGAGAAATTATATCCAATAAGATATTCATCGTAAGGCTATGCACACGAATCCAATCCAACAAGCATCTTACAACGTTATAAAAACAAATGGCTGTAATTGGTAATATGCACGATCATCTGGTGCATATTATTATATAGGATATAATTGCTCATTATTTACTGATCTAATGATCTAAGAGTTAACTAGAATGTAGTGATTCATAGAGGGAGCATTATTTGTGGAGTTTCATGTAGTATGGATGTTGATGATGATGGTATGTTGTTGCATAGATTCAAAAGATGCATGCTGGTTTATGAACACAATCTCTTTTTGGATGATTCAAAAGAGTTAATACTTTGAAACTAGCTTGACATAATTCAATAGGAACAAGTTTCTCATTATACATTTTTTTTCTATATATAGATAATTATTATTTTCATGCATTACTAATTAATCTTTTAAATGAGAGTGACCTGCTACCGGTTGAAACACTAAATAAAGAAGTACTAATCAATTAAGAAAACAGCTATTTATGAGTGACTGTTAAGCTAATCATTATTATTTATCTTATATATCTCCATGCCTGCGACCAAATATTGAGGAGCAGGACTGTTAATGACTTGCGAATCACATATTAAGGGAGGAAGAAGAAAATGAAAAGAAATAATTGAATACCCTCAGAAAGTTTAATTACTTGGAAACGAAAGAAATTTCTCAGAAAACGTCAAAAACGTGGTTGAAACTTGAGAGACGATATCTTCACATAAAGTTCCAAAGGGCCAAAATAATTGAATCGCACTTAATCCTCGAGAGGGGCGAGAGCGGCCCACCCCAACGGAAACCGTCGAGCGACAACCCGACAACGCGGGCCCCAGCCATCACGCAGCTCAACACGTGAGACCCCTCACAACCACAAACGTGGGTCCCCTGACGATCGACCCCGCGCCCAAACCCTCCTATGCCACCGCTAGATCCGCCGTTCGAGCTTGACCTTCGAAATATCGGACGGTAGGCTTGTCTTTGACGTCCAGGGGCTGACAAGAGATAGGTTTTGTTGGGGATGTACAGTGGCATTGTCTAGGGGCAGGGGGACACATCCACCGCCCAAGTGGGGACGGTTCATTATGTCTGGGTCGTTTAAATCGTTCATTTCTCATTTCAAGCAGGTATCCGTCGTTTTTTGGGACAGCCACCGGGTGCCTTCCATTATTATTTTTATTCTATTTTTTAAGCATGGCAGTGTTTAAATGACGTAGCCCCATCAGCAAATCTCTGGCATGGATTCAAGGCCTGGAAAGCAGTGGGGTGTTATATAATTTTCATGTCCCCCGCTTATGGAATTGATTTGATTGTTTATGTAACTCTCGAGTTGGAAGTCATGGAAATCTAATTTTTGGCTAACCATGAAGTCACTATTTAATCGAGTGTGGTAAGTAAAAAATTATTCAAGGTGTCTTTCCAAGAAATTGATAGGTGAACAAATGGTCTTCAAATTCCAATAAATGGTCCCAACTTCTTGGATAACATTTTTTGTTTATTTTGGGTGGAACAAATGCATCTTCTATTTTTTATCTCTTATCATGATCAACATGTGTACAGTCATAATGAACCAATGCTGTAGTATTTTTTATTTTATATAGAATATGAATGGATCGATTCTGATATCATTTATAACAATCCAAGATATTATTCAAAAAACTAACCAGAAAATATTATTTAGATTTTTTAATCCTGTATAAATATTCAAGATTTTTTCAACTAATAAATAATATGAGACTAAATATACGGCCACACGAATTCTCATACATATCTTGCTAAATTAATTCTATCGACACCGTCCTTTGGCCCCTCACTTAGTTCTTTCTCATCTTAATACTCTCTTCCTCTCTTTTATTTCTTTTGATTTTTGTTTTTTGGTAAAGATTTTGACTACTGCCATTCTCATTGCATCCGTCTCTTCACCTCCTCATCGGCTTTTCTTGAGTGCTTCAACTATAACTAGCAGCTCCATCTTGCTATCTATTGACCATGTTGCGGCTGAAATCCATCTTGGATCAGAGGCGCTGGAGCGTGATGACGTCCGGTGCGTCAGCGGCAGTCGGATCTATAAGAAAAGTCTCCACCGAAGATGGCTCCGACAGAAACCCTCCAATGTTCAAATCAGATTTTCCGCAACAGGCAGAAAAAAGTGAGCATTTATGAGAAGAAGAGGAGACATATCTGGAGGGATCCCCTGATTACTTTTTATAGGTGTAGTTGGAGCCTTGAGAGGAAGAGGGAGAGAGAAAGCCCATTCTTGATTTTTTGACCATACTGATCAGCAGTATAGGTCATCCCTCTGACTCTGACGGCGGGCATGCATTTGTTCAGCGTGCAGCTGGCCACGGTGGTGGGCCTTACCATCCGTGTGGCATAATTAATGACTTCATGGTGTCTCATTATGGCATGCAGTTGGCCGCTCAAGATATGACTCCTGGATGACATGACCTGGATGATATGACTTGATGTGACCCGATGGAATAGCGTAATGGTCACGCTTAAGGTTCAACTGCTTGGATGATGCCCGTGCCCTGGGATCTCACTCACAAGCGGGGACCATGGTCGGCGGGAGGATGGAAACTCGAAGTTGAGACTAGACCCGACGTAGGTCGGAGAAAGGGGACCCATAAGTCATCTGAATGAGCTAGCAGTTTTGGGGCAATTCGGTCATGGGTCGATGCCATGTGTCCAGGCGATGATGAGGTCTATTTTCTGATGATCTCAGCCTTCTGATGAGTTTAGCCTCCGATGAAGTTGGCTTTCTGATGACTTCGATCTTCTGATGATGTCAGCCTTCCCATGAGGTCGGCCTTCTGATGATGTCAATCTCCCCATGAGGTCGGCCTAACGACGAGGATCTACCCCAACACTTGTCCCCCAACTCCTGAGTCCAATTATATAACTTTAATCAGATAAAAGAAGTTAGTCACCATGTGGAGCCGAGTTGCTTCTTCGACGATCAGCCACTTTGTCGCTTCATAGAATAAGTCATCGTTTTGTAGAACATCACGTCGAATTTGAAGCATAGTCATAAATCATTTGTCACAGATCATTTGTCATAGAATGTTTCATTGAATCAGAGCTTAGTCAATTTTGGATCAATCGATTCTTGGTCAATCGGAGACAAGCTGATTAACCATAACTTTTCACCTGGGTCTTGCGTGCAAACCGTAGCTTATAGTCCAGCGGCCCTTGGGCCATAGCTGACATGCTTGCGATTGTCGAACCTTATGGCTCTGTTAAATGGGGTTAGTCGAATAATGTTTCGTCAAATACTAGCCGATGAGGTAATAGTTTAGCTTGATGTCAAGCGACCGAGTTGCTCGATAAATTTTCGAGTCGTCTGCCCCCCGAAGTCTCGATCCTACCAAGACATGGTCGATTCATAGCTTAGAGGGACTTTTCAAATCATAGATCATGATCGATTCATCATTTGGAGGAGTTTTTCGAATTGTAGATCATGATCGATTCGTCGTTTAAAGGAGCTTTTCGAATCGTAGATCATAATCGATTCATCATTTGGAGGAGCTTTCTGAATCGTAGATCATGGTCGATTTATCGTTTAGAGGAGCTTTTCGAATCATAGATCATGGTCAATTCATCATTTAGAGGAGCTTTATGAATCATAGATCATAATCGATTCATCATTTAGAGAAGCTTTTCGAATCGTAAATCATGATCGATTCATCGTTTGGAGAGGCTTTCTGATGAGGTGGGCTTTCTCGGATTTTCTCCTCGACTTTGTCAACCTTGTCGGAATTTTTCCTCAAAAAGAATGATGTCGTCGTTTGCCCGCTGACGTTTGGAGGAGTTTTTCGAGTTGGAGGAGCCTTCTGAATCATCTGCCCTCGAAGTCTCATCGCTTAGTCGTTTTGTAGGGGCCTTCTGTTGAGGTGGACTTCCTCGAATTTTTCCCTCAAATTTTTTTCTCAAATTTTTTTTTGACTTTGTCAGCCTTTGCAGATTTCTTCCTCGAATTTTGTCCTTGGCTTTTTGCTGTTGCACCTCGGATCTTGTCGAGGCTTTTTACTGTTGCACCTCGGATCTCATCGAGGTTATCTCAAATCTGGTCAAAGATTTTTGTCGTTGCATCTCAGATCTTATCGAGATGACCTCAAATTTGGTCAAAAATTTTTACTATTGTACCTCAGATCTCATCGAGGTGGCTTCGAATCTAATCGAGGGATTTTACTATCGTACCTTGGATTTTATCGAGTTGACCTCGGATCTTGTTGAGGTGACCTCAGATCTGATCGAAAATTTTTGCTGTTGCACCTTGGATCTCGTCAAGGTGACCTTGGATCTTGTCGAGAATTTTTATTGCACCTCGGATCTTGTCAAGATGACCTCGGATCTAGTTAAGAATTTTTGCTATTGCACCTCAAATCTCATCGAGATAATCTCGGATCTGGTCGAGAATTTTTGCTGTTGCACCTTGGATCTTGTCAAGGTGTTCTCAGACCTTGTCGAGGTAATCTTGGATCTGATCGAGGGTTTTTACTATCACCTCGGATCTTATCGAGGTGACTCTAGATCTGGTCAAGGATTTTTGCTCCTCACTGAAAAGTGATGTCTTTGGACCCTCCATTGAAGAGCGAGATCTTCACATCTTGGACGATTAAGATCTTCATGGGCGTTGATTCGCTAAAAAGTAGAGTTCGACCTTTAAAGATTCAGATCGGTTATCCTCCGCTTCTTAGTCATCGAGGGCTTCGGCTCCTCACTGAAGAGCGAGGTTTTCATCGCTGGCCTGCACACATAGGATGAGGGAATTCATCGAACCAGCCCTAGCTGGGTCTTCCGACTCTAAAGCTAAGCTAAACTTTAAAGTAAGGAATATTAGAGTTGTATCATCCCATTTTAGCTAGTTTGTTTTGCTTCAGCCTTTGGAAGCTTAGCTTTGAGGAGTTGAACTCTAGAGATCGACTTTGGAGAGTTGGCCACCTCAGATTGATCTTCATTGCGGCCTCATTTTTGGCTTCAGTCTAAAGTCTTGATTTGAGCGCTCAAGAGTCTACGGTCCTACCAGAAGGAGGTGAGATGACGGATGAGGGCTTAGGAGTCTCTTACCTCGAAAGTTTTATGCGGATCTTTTAAGGTTTGTTTTCTCTTCCGATCCGAATTACATGCCCTCCATTGGTGTAGGTTTCTATCTGATGCTGGGATGGCTGGAGTCGATGGTGCATTGGACCATCGAGGGCTGGACTGTCGTGCGCTAGCTGTCACTGGGCAGGCCATTGATTTTAGATTGTGGCACTCAAGGAACAATAGTCAGTCGATCGCGAGTTGGTCGTGAGGTTGAAAGAATGCCTGATGAAGGATTAGCCGATCAAAGGTCGGCCACTCAGTGTTGTCATCAAAGGAAGAAGCCATGAATAGAGCATCAGGGAAAGGCTATCCCTATCTGCTCTAGCCATACAGTCCCGTCAAAAATTTTCTATCCCCTATTAAACATTCTCGAGAACTGCACTTGGCCTTCCAACTTTGTTCCTTTTGGAAACCGACAAAGGAAGTTGTGGGGATGCCGCTGGTAGCTAACACGGAGTATAATCCCTGACCAAAGCTGCTGCCAACGAGCGTTTCTTGGGTTAGAATGCCCCAAGGACGCTCTTCGCATAAGCACAACAAAAAGCTGTGTGCTCTTTCCCAAAAGTGGGCAAGGTCTCTATCTGGTGCGCCAATCTATTGCGGTTAGAATCCATTCTGGACCAGAGGTACTGGAGTGGGATGATGTCCGATGTGTCAGCGGCGGCCAGACCTGTAAGAAAAACTTCCGTCGAAGGTAGCACCGACGGGGATCCTCCAACGCTCAAATCAGATTTTTCATAGTAGATAGAAAAGAGCGAGCGTTTATAAGAAAGAAAAGAGGTATACCTGGAGGGGTCCCTGATTACCTTTTATAGGTGTAATTGAAGCCTTGAGAGGAAGAGGGAGAGAGAAAGCTCATTTTCAGTTTCTTGGCCATACTGAGCAGTATAAGTCATCTCTCTGACTCTAACAACGGGCGTGCCATTTGTTCGGCGTGCAGCTGGCCGGAACGGTGGGCTTTACCATATGTGTGGCATAATTAATGATTTTGTGGTGTTTCATCATGGTGCACAGTTGGCCGCTCAGGACATAGCTTCTGGATGATGTGACTTGATGTGACCCAATGGGATAGCATGGCGGCCATGCTTGAGGTTTAGCTGCTCGGACAATGCCCATGCCTTGGGATCCCGGCTCACAAGCGGGGATCATGGTCGGTGGGAGGATGAGAACCCGGAGTCGAGACTGAGCCTGACATAGGTCGGAGAAAGGAGACCCGGAAATCGACTGAATGAGCTACTATTTTTGAGGCAGATCAGTCATGGATTGATGCCATGCGTCCAGATGATGATGAGGTCAACTTTCTGATGACCTTGACCTTCTGATGAGATCGGTCTCCCGATGATGTCGGTCTCCCCATGAGGTCGGCCTTTTGATGATATTGGCATCTCTATGAGGTCGGCCTAGCGACGAGGATCTACCCTAACAGACCACATTGTTAGTCTCTTTGCTCAATGCTCGAACCTTCTTGGCCTCTTTCTTTTCAGGTTTTCGAGCTTTTGGGCGCCTCTAACCCAAGATTTAGCAATGATGCCAGCCGAGATATAAGCATGTAGCTAATTACTCTCCTTTGCCAACCATTCTCTTCCCCACTACTCCTACCACCATGCCTAGCAAAGCTAGGTCAATGTTGCTAGAATTTTATTTAGCCTTATTTAACCCCTGTTTCCCTTCTTTTATCCTGCATTAGCACTTGCGGTATGTTCTCTAATGTGTTCCGAATTGTCTTCGGTGACTGCATTTTACTGTTCCAACTTACCCTCCTTCGATCCACATCTGTTTCACTGCGAAAATTGTTCATTCTATTCCACTTAAACAGTCTGTTGAATTATATACGTTGAGACTAAAGGAAAAAGTATCTAAAAATTTCTAAATTTAGACCATTCTGTTGGAAAAAAAAATGGTAGAGGGAAAAGAAAAACTACTAAAGTCACAAACTGTGAATGCCATGAATTGAATGAATGGTATTAAGATCAATGTTCCCAATGTAGCACAAACCATACTAAATGCAATTCAAGGGATTACGGTGATCTACGTAGGACACCGGTCTTAAAACTGCCCTCCCCATCCATCACACAGAGCAACAGATTGTGATTGCAATTGATTGTGATCTAAACCGATTCCAAGGAAAAAAACAGCCTGCCCAATTAAATTGTTTTAGCATTAAATAAAGAGACAAATCAAGGGTTAAAAGTTCCTGCAGCATGCAATCACCTTTCTTCTGTGTTAACAAAGATTGGTCAGAAATTTCTTCACCAAAGAGTGAAAAACAAACTGAGATAGAGCATCACAAGTAAATAATGCTCAATATTATGTCACAAATCCTGAAAGTCACCAATAAGCAGGGAAAACAGCAGATCCTTCAATCAATAATACATCCATCATTGTCCAAACAATGGGATGGTCTATAGAGGTTCATCAACCAATTCAAGGCTGGGCATCACCTAACTCACCATGATGCTTTTTTTTTTTTTCCCAGAGGACCACTACAGTTGATTGGGAGATCCATCGCTCTTCAAATCTTGCTGTGTACGGGCAATATTCATCAAGACAGTCATAAAACTTGTCAAGGTGGAAGGCTACATGGCATCCTTGGATAACAGGCTGGTAGACTGGATCCTCCTGGCATTACTGAGCTGATCTACCACATCTCCTCGCTCAAAAACAGCTGCAGCTCCCATCCCGGAACCTGCCATATAATTTAAAGTAGTTGCCTTAGCCAACTTATGCACACGGACAAACAAGAGCACACAAATAGGGAGGGAGGGACCTATGCACATAGAAATCACTCCAAACCGGCACTTCTTGCCTCTGCGCTTCATCTCGTTTAGAAGAGTGATACACAGCGGGCACCTGCGGACAAGAAAAAGGTGGAATCAGCCAATATGAATATTGCCAGATTTACAGCAACATTTTGGCCCCAGCAGCACATACATGTGATTGAGAGGAATGTAATCATTTGGATTGCACATAGGTGGCGCATGAATGGACTCCGATAGGGACCTCAAATATGATGAAACAACATGCCAAAAATATGAAGTAATTCAACATGAAGTCCCTTCCATTAGATCTGGTATGGGACCAAAAATTTGAATATATTTCCATATATTACTCTGGACCATTTTTTTATGGTTGTTTTTAGCAACTCAGTGGCAAACTGGTCTGCAAGAATTTTATCCTAATAATATCCATACGGAATCCAAACTGAATTGTCTGTGCATATTATTTTATTTCAGACTTGGATTGTGTAGCATTTCAAACACAAGATAATCTGGAAGTGTCATTCCTTTTGGGCCACATTGATCATGCAAAACAGTAGGAGCAGATAGTGTCAAAAAATTCATAATATTTAAATTAACTTTATACCCAGATAAAATAGTGCAAATTGAAGAGTCTGATTTCGAAAAAAAAATAAAAAAAAAAAAGAAAATCAAATATTTGGACTCATGCAAAGAACAAAAACAACTTCTAAAAACATAAAAAAAAGTTCATAGTCAAACTAAAAGATACAGAAAGAACTCTACCAACCATGTGCAGACAGAGAAATTTTGGAAATAAACAAATAGAATACAGTAAAAGTACCTATGGATGAAAAGTCAATCAAATTACAACATTTAAGGCTAATACTTGTTGGACCAAATCTCCAATCTTACTCAGCACATGCACATAACTTACTAGTGTGAGCAGGCTAAGCAAGAAACCCATGAGTCATAGAATTGTCATCTCAATGTAATTTCATTCATTATTTCTGCTGTCTTGACATATTGCATTGTCATGCACAAAGTCATGCTTAATAGTACTACTGCACAAGGTATAATTTCTTAAAATATTCAGAGCATCCAAGTTGCTAAATCAGATCAGAAAAATGCAAGATTTAATACTATTGATCTATACAATATACTAATCTTTTTACAAGAAAGAAAATAGTTCTTGACCCATCAATTAATATTTTACCATTCTACATGTTAAGTTTCTTTGTATGTGCTAATAGGTCATAAAATGCAAATGTGGTAATATAATGACACTGAAACTGCATCCTAGCACCTGCATAAATGCATTTGCCCCTCATTCACACGACACTAACTTTTTTCCATGTGCTTGGTGATTAAAGCAGCCTGAAGTTCATTATATGCAAAATAATTCAAAATATATTTGAATAAATAATCAAATGAAAAGCTTATCCAGTTCGGATTTTTTTATTTTACATTTCGAAGATGTAGATGATGATAAAACATAAGACTCGACAGCAATTGTACCCAGATATTACAGTCTCTATCCATTAGATCTGTAAGAATTTATTATTTTCCAAAAATACCTTTAGACATTTTTTTTCATTGAAAAGACTATTATGGAGCACAGCTATTGGTTAACTTTTTTTTTTGTCTGCATTGCTAGTGAATGATTTAGTTCAGACACTGATCTTCAACATTTTAGTTGCATGTTATATTCATAACACATAGTTATACAAGATGATTTATAATAAATACCTGTAGCACCCAATGGATGCCCAAGAGCAATAGCACCACCATTAACATTTACTTTTGAAGGGTCTAGCTCCAGCTTTTTGCAGCAATATACAAATTGGGAGGCAAATGCCTAGATAAACAGCAAACAAAATTTTAATTTTGCATGTTTTCCTTTAAAATAAATAGAAATGATAAGTTAGAGAAGTTGACCCCCACACTATCACCTCATTAATTTCAAAAAGGTCAATATCATCAATCTGAAGACCAGCAGCTTTCACTGCAGCAGGTATTGCAACAGCAGGACCTATGCCCATTACAGCAGGATCCACTCCAACCGCACCAAAACTCCTAATCAGGTCAGTACATATATTTTTTCAATAAAACTGATCTCACATAAATGATAATACACCACATACCATATGTAACCCATTTAATGTATGTAATCAGATGACGTCAAAATAAAGCTTTTAATATCATTCCAAATTTCAAATTACAATAACTAATGTCAACTTTGGGCAGCACATCACCAACAAGAACTATATAAGCTCTGCTAATACATACCCAGAAGGAAGATTCAATAATTATATCAATAATACTGTAAATGGATGCTTCATGGGCAAAACCTTGCTGATAATTATTCAAGCGACTCAAGAATGTGCCGCCAAAAGCAAGAAGGTTATTGGCCCTACCACCAGAGCATGTGAATCTAGTTATGGATGGAGTGACTATGCTAAGAGAATAGGTAAGTACAGATACAGAAATCAAGCATGCCAGCATCATAAGTAAATCTAGTTAGATAAATAATTTTCCTAGCACAAGCTGGAATGTTTATTTTTAAATGGGAATGTTTAACCTGAATACTCCAAGTATGGGAAGCCCCTTTTGCATTGCAACATCTCTTCTCATGAGAAGCACTGCTCCAGCACCATCACTCACTTGACTAGCATTGCCTGCAATGACCAAAATTAATATCCATAAAATAAGAATTAGCTATATTGCTAAAAATTCACACAAGATGCCTTTAATACCAGCAGTTGTTGTTCCATCCTTCTTAAATGCCGGTTTGAGCTTTGCAAGAACGGACACTGATGTGCCTGGCCGGATTCCATCATCCACAGAAATTGTGACTCGCTTTTCCTCTCCAGTTTTTGGGTCTACAATCTTCACAAGATAACATTTATCACATCAATATTGAGAAAATAAACAACAAGAAGAATAAAACAAGACCTGTTAAAATAATTCAAAGGGAATATAATCACATTTTTGTTTTATATTATTTTGATTAACAACTCAGAGATTTTTTTCTTATTTTATTTTGCTACAAATTGATAGTAGATGTACTCTTTAACCAATTTCTTGTTTATAATTCTTGGTGTTCTTCCCTTTTCTAGATTTTTGCATATATGCCCTTCAAAAGTATCTATTTCTTCATTTATCCTTCAAAAAGTGATAGACACATACATACATACACACATACAAATATGGGGGTAGGGTCAAAATTTAAACACCAGAGAAACTCTATAAGTTGTACCTACCAAATTTACCTATGTATTGCACTAGATAATTTTCTATAAATGGGGTATCTTTTTTTGTCATCGGCCGAAGCTATCAATGCAATAAAAACTGAAGCAAATATATCAAGAAAAAAGGTGCATTGATCGCATGGACCTATGATGAAAAATCACTAAGCGAATATAAAACTATTTAATGGAATTCATGGAGGTTAAACTTGTCATTTGCTGGTAGGAGCAATTTACATACTTGAACGAATGGGAGTATTATAACTCCAACCAAAGTGCAAAACTTGCATATTACCTGTCCAAAATATGAATTTTGCATACACGCCCTTCCCAAATATGAAAATTGCATGCACTCCATCTGTTAAGATGATATCCTCCAAAGTAGAAGTAACATCAAGATATTGTTTGGCATTCTATCCCTTCACCAATTTGCATGTATGATTTCCAAAAGGTGCCTAATTACTTTAAAAAAGTCAAATAAACTAGTAGCACGAAGTTTTAGATATTCACCTCAAAATTCAAAAAAACATACATAATAGTAAATGGGTAAGCTAAGTTTAACTTCTAAACTAAAAAACTATGATTAGACTATTAGAACTGCAAGTGGAATGACAGGAAGGGTATATATGCAAATCTTAGAGTATTAGAGGGGTATATATGCAACATCAACTTTGTAGGCCAAGTACACAATTAAAGGGTTTCTAAGGGGCATATGTGCAAAGAATTCCCTTTCTTTTAATACTAAGTAATTATAAAACATCTTAGAAGTTAATAATAGAGTTCATAAAAGGGGCATATATCATAGGAACTGATTGCAGTAATTTCACCTTTGTAGTTACTGGAATGATTTCTTCCTTAAATTTGCCAGCAGCAGCTGCTGCAGCTGCCCGACTATGAGATTCGACCTAAACAGAGAAAAGAAACCAAAGGAAAAAAATAAACAAAATTAACATATGCTTGATACACAAGACCAGGAAACAGACATGCAAAACTTACAGCAGCCTGATCTTGCTCCCGTCGTGTTATGCCATAACGTTGTGCAACAATCTCAGAAGTCATGCCCATGGGAAGAAGGCAGTCTCGGGCTTGTGCAAACATCTCTGCCTAAAGCATGGTAAGTGGATTGTTGGTCCAAAAGGATCTCCAATGATGTCTTATTTTACAGAAAGCATGTAAGAAGCTTTGGGTATACAGAACATACTCTGGGATTAACTGGCCCTTTCAAGCGAACAGAATTTACGGTCATAGATTCCATCCCAGCTGCAATACCTGCATTTGTAATATAAAACTGGTAAGGCCAAAAGTTTAGTCAGAAGACGAGAACAAGGCAAACCCATAAAATGCTACCAATATCATAAAGCCCAGCTTTAATAGCAGCAGCAATATCAGCAACAGCCTGAAGTCCAGACGAACATTGTCGGTTCACGGTTTTGAGAGAAACAGTTTCTGTTTTATCCACAAAGGCAGTGTAAGGCAGAGGACACACTCACAAATATTAAAAGCATAGAGCACAAGGAAACACAAATACCAGGGAAACCAGCATAAAATGCTGCCATCCTGCATTCAATTGCTCTCTGGGACCCAGATGCCAATACAGTACCAACAACAATATCACCAACTTCACTTGGGTTAAGTTTGGTCTTATCCAACAATTCCTACAACAGAAAATTTGTCAAGGATTGCATCAAATGAAGCGAAACAAGATACGTCCAGTATTTTAACATTTAAAGATCCAAAAAATTTGATTGTCAGCGCATTGTCTGCCAGCAAAAATTATAAAATTAACAAACCTTAAGAACAGGTGCTAACAGGTCCTCAGGATGTGTATCCTTAAAGCCTCCTCGTTTGGACTTACAAATTGCAGTCCGACAAGCACTGTTTGACATAAATAAATCACAATACTGCATAAGAAAGAAATATTATTCATCCATCTTTACAAGACCGAAGGAATTACATGATAAAATTACATCAACCAATGCCATAACATAACAGATAGCTGTACATTAGAAAATGTCAAAATAGAGCATAATCTGCTATACTAGCCATATCGTAAAGAACAAATAAATTTCGTTTGTTCTCTTTTCCATTAATATAACTCTATTTGGCAAGTTTAGATATGCTGAATCCTTGTGGGCTCCCAAATCCAGAGTAGCAAGATTCTTCAGGTCTGAGGTGCAATTGCTGTCATGGAAGCCAAATTGTAATATTGAACCACCTTCAGGTCTGAGATCCATCATGCACCTATGTCAAAAATCTTAGGCTATGTTTGATTGGGGAGTTAGATGGAACAAAAGATTTTGACCAATTTATAGCACTTCATTCACCAAACAATCACCTCTTCGCATATGTTTGATCACTTTTCATAAGGGCAGAATAGATACAAAATAAATGCTTTATGTTTTCTCCTCGCCCACTTACCCCACTTAAACCAAGAACCATTTACTTCTATGAAAAGGTGTAATAGTCTAAGTGTGTAACCCTCCTTTACTCCCTCCAACTTATTTCATTTAACCAAGCTAATCCAGATTTTACGTTCTCAAGCCAAAAGCAGTGCTAACTGACAGCTCATAACAGCTTCTTCAAACTAAATACCAACAACAACAAGGCTTCTTGGTGTCACATGGGCAGTACATGTGGTGCTGTTTCGTTATTATTAGAATTGTGAGCCTGCATTCAAAATTAAGATTTGAATAGCAATCCTAATAAGACCTTGGAGCACTTTTTATCTTTTAGAATTTAGACTTATAAAACATCTTTGATAAGTTCTCCACCCCAATTCA
>NC_026003.2:104410567-104516618 GCF_000442705.2 Elaeis guineensis
TTCTCGATGAGAGGGAGAGAGGAGGGTTCTTCTCCTTAAATAGGGCTGGAGGGAGCTCTTTCCGACTTCGATTGGGAGCCGGCGAGAGGAGTTCGGGAGTCTTCTCCCCTATTTTCCTTTCTTTTTTTTTTTTTTTTTAGACTTTGGTGGGCTAAGTTTGTTATATGGCTAGGCCATCACATTCTTCCTCTCTAAAAAAATTTCGTCCTCAAAATTTTTCTTGCTTGAGTCTTCATAGTTTCTTACTTGAATCTCATCTACAAATATTTTAATATTTTAATTCTTGATATAAATTCATTCTTAAATCATTTCATAAGGAAAAAGTAAATACATCAAATATTGATCTGAAACAGAACCATCCATTTCCTTATTTATCAAGATCAACATCTCAAAGATTTTCAATATTTCAGGATTTCGAAATTATGATCTCATTTTCTATAAAATAATATTCAATATCTCATGACTCAAATTAAAATCAAATCTATCTCTTGTGAATAGAAGAAGGTCAATGTCTCTATTCTTGCATAAGAACTTCATTCATCATCATTTATTTATTTATTTATATATATTTTTTTAAAATATTAACCACTCTTAATTTCAACCCATCATAAGCTAGGAAAAACATACTTATGTGAATCATTTGATGATATCCCAATCAATCAAAATTCAAAAATATTTTTTCTTATTCGTACTTTCAAAGGTTGAAGATTTATCATTTCAATCTCATTCTCGAATTTTTGATATTTTAATTCTCGATACAACTTCATCATTAAGTCATTTCATAAAGATCAATATCACCATTATTGATTGAATCAATATCACTATTTCTAGTCATCGAAATTTTCTTACTCAAACCCTCAAACTCTTAAATATTCTAATTCTTGAAGCAAATTTTATCATTAAGTCATTCAATAACTCAAAAATTAATCTAAATCAAAACTATATTTTTCTTATAATCAAAATTAATGTCTCTATTCTAAGTAAGTATATCAATTTGCTTTATCTAAACATTCACTACTCTTAATTAATCGATTCATTATCAAATTAAATTATAAATAACTCCAATCTATCTTTTGTAGAACAATCGTCAATATCAATAGATAACCTCAATCTTTTTCATTCAGTCAGAGAAATAATAATGATCAAAAGAGTTCTAACTTCAAATTTCATTATACCCTGGAGATAAATATTTGAGTATAATAATCTAAGATCAAAATCATCATTCGATAAACGATCTCAAATTCTTCCTAATAAATAGAGAATTATAAAATTTAATTTTAGGATATTCTAAATCTAAAATCAAAAATCAAAGGTCCACTCATCCTAAAATTAGGATGCTAAATATATTTTTTTTAGCATAATGGGTGGAAGCACTACTTTTAAAAATTATATTAGAATATCTAAAATAATTCAAAATTTTAAAATATTATTCTTTCTAATATCAAAAAAAAAAAATTGTATCAAACCATATTATCTATCATAATTCTTTAACTTAAAGGGTCAACATTCCTGACTTACTCAAAGTAATCCAAATTACCATGCTTTCGCTGCGCACTCTGATCTAACAATCAAAATTTCTTAGGTTCACCAAAAAAAAGTTTGATCAAATTATTTCTTTATCTTATCAACAGAAAAGATCTAAAATTTTAAATTACAATTGAAGCCAAAGATTAACTTTCAATTCTCATTCATACCTTTACTGATATACAATAATCTTGATTAACTCTTGAGTCCAATATCATATTTAAAGCCATCATATAGATTTACTATAATCAATATGAATCAAATCTTAATTTTCATATCAATTCAATTTGATAATTTTCAAACCAAAAATCTTTATATGTCAAATCAATAAAAAAAAAATCTTTCGATGCTCCATCGAATTTGGACATAATCTGAATATATAAGAACTTCAAATCATTATTTTTTTTTAAAATTTTTATAATCAAGATCTTTAATATCTATCATGTATCTTTTCACCAAATCATACAAGTCTCAAAAATCAAATCTTCATTTAATAGTAGATTCAATTAGGGATCTCGTTAACAAAAGCAAAGGAACTCTATATCAATTCCTAAATCGAAAATTTCTAAATTGTAAATGGATCTGAAATAAATATAAATCCACATACCAAGTTCACTTTCGATAAATATTCCAATCAAGCATCATAAAAAAAATTTTCTTAACCCATTCTGGAATAATATTTTATTATCAAATCTTTATCTTGCCAATAATAGTCAACTTCTCAACTAGAAGTAATATCATAGTATTATTCTCACATCGAATTTGAACTTACGATTCACTTGAATAACCAATGATCAAATTAATAACCATAATGCACAATAAAATTTTATGTCAATCCTTTTGTGATTACTTTCGATCCAAATCTAACTAATCATATCATGATCAATAGATCATCCATCATATTTCAAATTCTATATGTTATAATCTCTTGTGATCCTTTCATACATAATCACAATGTTTAATCAAAATTTATTAATATTTCTCCCACTACAATCATCAAAAATCTACACTATAATATCCCTAGTGTCTATCCACTTACACCCATTCTATATCTGATTCTATATTTCATAATTTATCCACTTATGCTCTGATACCACTTTATATTGTCACACCCCCGATCCGAGATTTTGAATCGAGGATCATGGCAACCGCCGCATACTCATAGAAAACTCTTTCCATAAGCATACAAGGCATCTTATCATGCTATCCTAAAACAACAGCGGAATAATTAGTCAATAATTTAAATCCAAAATATAACGATCTAAATTTTTTCTTTAATATCTTAATAAATTTAACAATGATTCATAGGTCTTACACCAAATTCAATAAGACTTTCAACCTAAATTAAAAATATGGAGATTCTGCTTCTGATCACTCTTCTATTCATATCTTGTATCATCTTAATTCCTCAACATCTGTAAAAATAGTAAAATAGGAGGTAATGAGCTAGACAGTCCAGTAAGCAATGATCACTTCTCAACAGATTTCATCAAGCATTTAAGTAAATAATCATTTATAGAAAATAAGCATATATAGTTCATCAATTCGAAATCAATTTCAATTATGCAACATGATTCATGCCAAATTCATTTCTTTTTCAAAAATTCATATTTCTTTTCAGTTTTTAATTTCTTTTATTCTTAAATTCTTTTCATCAACCATGAGCTATGACCATATTTTTTCTGTGACAGGGTCATAACACTGCGTATCTTCTTGCGGTGAGCTACGAATCATCTGACAGCAAAGTCCTTCGAAACCACTGGTCTCTCTGGCGGTTTGTCGCTGGTCTCTCTGACGACGTAAATCCTCAGGACAAATCAATTGCCAATGTATATGCCCCCATTGGCAGGATCCTTTACATAGTCAGGTTGTCAATTCATCATGTTTCTTATATCATAATTCTTCATAAATCATATTTCATATTTTAATTTTGATAATAAAACATATAAACATGTAGTATCGAAATCAATCAATATAATACATCATGGAATCAATATGTTCAATCATGCTTCATCATAACATTTCAAATAAAATATTTTCATAACAAAATATCATTCATCCAATTCATGCATCGTTTCACAAATCATGTCAGAAAAATATATTATAATTTATCGATAAATCTAGAAAAAGTGAAACATTACTTACCTCGAACGCATTCCAATTAACCCACATAATTCTATAAATTTTTCTTCCAAAAATTCTGTTCGTAGATCATATCGTGATATCCCATGATCAAACATCCACAATCCTATATAGAATCAATTTCAATAATTAGAAAGAATACGAATACCATATTTCAATGGTTTAGATTGGGTCCGATCATCTAATTTTATCTAATCAAAATCTAATTAGGACCTAAATGATCCAAAATTTGACTATCAGATCAAATCGGATTCGAAGTGATAGGATCAAGATTTCTTCATCGATTTCATAAAATCAAATGGAGAGAAAAAATCAGAGGAGAGATAATTCATGAGGTACAATTCAAATTGATTAGGTGACACAATCCAACATTACGATTGGTCCAATATCTCGATTGGTGAAATCAACATGATCAAATCAAATCGTGGCTAGATCGAAATCATGGATGATCACATCTAAAGATTCATGGTCTGATTAAAGTGGGTGCCAGTATGCTGTCTGACAACCATAGATCAGGGTTCTTCATTGGAATCAGATCAAGACTACTAAAAGAAATTTCTTCATTCACTAACCTTTTTAGAGAGAGAATCAATCAAGAGAGAGAATATTTTAGAGAGAGAAAATTCTAGAAAGAGAAAATTTTAGAGAGAGAAAATTGATCTTGAATTCTTCAGACAATATGATTCAACAAATTCGATCGATCAGATCAAATCATTTTAAGATTATCATGTGGATAATTCAATAAAATCATGAGAAATAAAATCTAAAAATACCTGATCTGATCAAAGTGGATGTCGGTGTACCGTCCGACGATCATAGATCAAAAATTCATCACGAGGATCATTTAAATTCATCATCATTCTTCTCAAAATTCTAGAAATCTTAGGAGAAAGAAATAATCTAGAGAGAGAAAATACTAGTTCAGGCTGAAGAGAGAGAGGGAAGAGAGAGAAACTCTCTTTTTCATATTTTATTATTTATATCATTATTTATTAATTTATTTTATTTTTTTTCTTTCTTCTTTTCTTTCTTTTTTTTCTTTTTCTTCACGGAAGAGAGAGGAGAGAAAATCCTATTTATTATTATTATTTTATTTTTTTTTCTTTTCTTTTTCTTTTCTTTTTCTTTTCTTTTTCTTTTTCTTTTCCTTCTTCTTCTTCTTCTTTTCTTCTTCCCGTGGATTCCTTTGGGCCGAAACATGGGACCGTGAGGTCCCCTCGTTAGAGTTCCGATCGGCGGCGTAGCCGGTGTGGGGCGGCTGTCGATAGGAGGGGGGCGACTCAACGACGAGAGGAGGGCCAAACCGGTGGTCGGCGGTGACCACCGGCATCGAAAAAATTGAAGAAAAATGGGCAAAAACAGAGGTTCTTCCGCAACAAAATCCGACGACTCCAGTCGTCGGTGAGCGTGCACACCGGCATGGAAAGGAAAGGGGAGAAGAGAGGAAGGGGAGGAGGCTTACTTCCGACACCGGTGAGGCTTTTCCGGCAAGCAATTGGACGGACACAGTGACGGATCTCCGTGAGGATTTTCCGGTGATTGCCACCGTTTTGCCCCGAGATTTCTCGATGAGAGGAAGAGAGAAGGGTTCTCCTCCTTAAATAGGTCCGGAGGGAGCTCTTTCCGACTCCAATTGGGAGCCGGCGAGAGGAGGAAGAAAACTCCCCCTATTTTTTTTTCTTTTCTTTTTTTTTTTTTTTTTTTAGACTTTGGTGGGCTAAGTTTGTTATATGGGCTGGGCCATCACTCTCTCTGACTTGTGCCAGCCATCAATAGAGGACTTGGAATATTGTCTCTTTGATTACTCTCATGGAGCTGTATTGTATGGTCATTATTGGAATGATTTTCTTATTACTTCCATTCAGCTACTCACATAAATATTCTCAGTTGGTTCCTCCAATGATTTCAATGGAACACTAGTAGCTTATACTGCATGGATAATTTAGAACAGTAAAAATAAGTAGTTTTTCCAAAACAAAGAGAGTAATCATGTTAGCATCTTTAATTTTGTACATCATTTTGTCGAGAAATATTTGTCATATGTCAAAGTTGATTGAAATTATGGATCAACCGCACTAGGATACCGACAGCTTGGCGAGCTCAATTAACCTCTATCCGACGATGGTCACTTGGGTACCCCCTCCTTGTGGCTTAGTTAAAATAGACTTTGATGTTTCTTAGAATGAAGGTACTACTTAGTGGACTATATTATGAGGAATTATGAAGGCAATATGTTATATGCTAGAGCACGGCGATCTCAAACAACTACTGTTCCAATGACAGAGCTGTAAGCGGTATGAAGTGCTATAGCCATGTCCGTTCACCATTTCAAGTTCAAAGTTATTTGGTTAGAAAGAGATTCAGCAATGGATATTAAATAGATCTCTGATATTTATAATTATGTCCTAGGATTGGTTGTAGCTAGCGGAATTTTTTTATAAACTACTCTTAAATATTAAACACTCTTTAAACTCTTTGCATTTCTTTTTTGTTACTCATTGTTACGTTGAAGAAAATCAACCGACAGATAGATTAACTAGGTTGATGGTTAATATAATTTTTTTTTTAATTTTTTTTAACATCTTTGAAATAAGGACTTTGGTATCAGCTGATATAGTCAGAATTTCATACTTTCATTTGCAATTTTATTTTATTTAGGTACATCGGACCCATTACAAAAAAAAAAAAAAAAAAAAAAAATCCTTCGGTCCACATGCTGACGTGACCATCAAGAAACGGTGTATAATATGAGCAACTTGGCAGCGTCAGTCCCGTCTTATCTTTCACTCGATTAATCACCAAACTAGCTGATAGTCTGATACCGGTGAATTGAGCAGTAATAATCTAATGAGTAATCTCTAGCTATCTAAAAGAGGGAAAGAAAAAATATCCATATTGGGAAAGATTTTTCGTATATTTTATTAGAACAAGGAAATCAAATTAAATAAAATATTTATAAAAAAATATTAACCTACGGAAAGTCCCGCCCGTAACCATGTTATACCAACTCTGCAGTTACTCCAGCGCAAGCTGTGTACGAAGGATTTTTTTAAAAAACAATATATTTTTAATAAAATATTTTTAAAATATCATGATTCACAAATTATTTTCAAAACTATTATTGAGAGGGCACGTCGGATAAATTCGTAGGTTCAACTTACAAATTTTGGGCCCAGATAAATAAATTCTTGAATTGAACCCACGAATTCTGAATCCACGTGGATTTTGCACGAATTTTGATATTTGAATTCGTAGGTTGAAATTAAGAATTAATCTAAATAAATTTGTGAGTTTAACTCATGAATTCAAAAATTTGTGGGTTCAACTTACGAATCGTCAATGAATTTTTTAAAATTTGAATTGAAAATTCGTAGGTTGAACTCACGTATTATTGAATTCGTGGGTTGAACTCATGATTTTTGTTTAAAATTTTTTACCATTGGGACCGTTGTAGGAATTCGTGGATTGAACCCACGAATTCAAAAAATCATGGGTTCAACCCATGATTTCATTCTCTTTAAATCTACCCTAATCCCTTCCTACTCCCCATTGAGATTTTTTCAGAAATTTTCTTGTATTGATGCATTTAGTCCATAAATTTTGATCCCCCAATCAATTATGGCTTCAAAAAAAAATAAAATTTTGTCAAAAGGAAAGAGAGCTCGAATAGAGAAAAGAAAGCAACCATCTCGTAGATATGAAGAGATCTTTTTTCTGAATAGTGAGTGTAGTAAAAATTTCAATCAAATTTTTCTGAAAAAAAAATTGTATGAGGTAGAATAGTCGATTTAAACAATTTTAGTGATTTTTATATTAGATTTTTGTTTGAAAGGATGAGTTGGCTATCTATAATTATACTCAACAAACCAACGTATCCTACTCTGCTTCATTATTTTTATAGTAATTTTAGTTTTAATAGTAAGTCTTGTCCTATTTCATCATATGTTAAAGGACAAGTGATTGAATTTGACTATCAAGTTTTAAGTCAAATTTTAGATATTCTATCAGATGGTAGTAGATTTTTCAGTAGTAGTACTGTTTGGAATCATCCAATATTAGATTATGCTTTCTGTGTTAGAATTATTTTTGAGGACAATATAAGTGCAACCGCTAAACCTGATGCAAATCTATTACCACTTGAAATTAGGTTAATCCATCACATTTTTACATTTAAGTTTCTGTCCAGAGGAGGTCATAGAGAATACGTATCATATTTAGATGTTTATCTCCTCAGAATGGTTCTTTCAGGTGATAAAATTAATTTGCCCTATTTAATGATGTTTTATATGAATGAATATTTTCAAAGTTCAAAATCCATCTTGCCATATGAAGCTGTTCTGACTGCTATATTTGAGGTATTTGATGTCCATATCATGGCTGATGATGAAGTCATCAATGTTAAATATAGTGACATTTACAATCATGTATCTCTGAGACGTATGGGATATATATTTCATGATGAGGTATGGATGCATACGTCTATAGTAGATGAAGAAGAATATGGTGGTGAAGGAGGTAATTAGCCTACCGATAGAGAGCAGTTTACACATGCTACACAGTCCGATCAGCAGTCATCCGATCAGCATGCATTGTCTACTCGCATAGATGCATTGGAGATATCTGTTAGTGAGAGATTTGCGTATATAGATGTCCGGCTGGATGAGAGATTTGTACAGATGGGTGTCCGACTAGATGAGAGATTTGCACGATTTGATCAGTTCATACAGTATTTTTATCATCAATTTTCTCTACCACCATAAGATCCTACTCTAGATGATTAAACTTCAGCGATTTGTTGTAGTATGCGAGGCTTCACTCGAAGATCTGTCATCTTTTTCATTTATTTTTAGATAAATACACTTTGATTTGATGTAAGCATATGTAGTTTTCTTTTATTGCTATCATTTCAGATGAGAAATCTTGTATTTTGATCAAAATTATGTAAAATTTAAGATATGATTTTGGTAGCAAAGTGGTTAATCAATAATTAGTGTCCAAAAATATCCTAATCCAAGAATGCATTAGTGTCCAATCAATAATTATAAAAAATTAAGTAAAAAATTTTATAATTTGAAAAATATATTGAAAATTGGTCAGGCCGATCAACCACCTGAGAGAACCAATTGACCAAGGCCAATCGAGCCAACCGATCGAGCTCGAAACCTCAGACCGGTTGACCACTATGGCATGCAAGCCGTGCCATTGCGGTCGACCGTCTGAGAATTTTGATTGATCGTCGCCCACCAAGCCCACCGATCGAGCCAGGTAGCTCAGGCCGATCGATCAGGAGTTTCTTTTCCCTTTGCATGCAGTCGACTGCTTGGTGATTTCGGTCGATCGCTGTACATCGAGCTGACCGATCGAGCACGAAACCTCAGGTCGGTCGACCACTATGGCACGCAAGCCGTGCTATTACGGTCGACCATCTGAAAATTTTGATCGACCGTCGCCCACCAATTGAGGCAGGTAGCTCAAGTCGATCGACCAGGAGTTTTCTTTCCCTTTGCATGTGGTTGACCGCCTGATGATTTCGATCGATTGCTGTACATCAAGCCGATCGATCGAGCCAACTTGGCCTGTGTGGTCGACCACTATGGCATGCAAAGTATGCCAATGTGGTCAATCGCAGGATCTAGTCAGTCGATCGCTGGGTCAGTTCAAGTAATTTTTAAATTTTTTTGCTAAATTATTAGGATCATAATTTTTTTGTTAAATTTGTTTTGCTTAAATAATTTGCTTTGGCATGCCAAAATATATTAAGTAAAATATGTGTGATACTATAAATCCATAAATCCATACGTCCTATGAATATGAAAAAATATAAAAATATATATATCATGTGCCACAAGGTGGCCTTCACTTCTTCCTTGTAGGTTGCACTCGACGATCCATAGGCGAAGCCTCACTCAGCCCTCCTCGATATGATGCTCGTCTGGACCCTCAAACGGACCATCATGCTCCTTGGTACGATGCTCGCCCGAACCTTCAATCGGACCCTCGTGTGACTCGGTACGATGCTCTATCAGACCCTCACTCAGTCCCTCGTACTCGGTTGCTGCATACTCAAAATATGTTGTAGTCTCCTCTATGACTGAAATTGGGTCATATCATCATGCATATACACGAACGAGGGCATACATGAACTGAATGATGGAAGGTTCGAGATCGAAAATGATGATGAGCAATATCGTCTGGTACCTCCTCTATGCAATGAGGTGCTCCTGATGATGAGGGATGTAGGAAAGGTGAAGGTGAAGGAGTAGACTCTGCAGTGCCACAGCTATGATCGTGGATATTGGTGGAGATACAAGCATGCTGTCGGACGATGTGGAGGCCTGAAGTACAAATATCCTGGATGAGCTGTCCGGGTATGGATAACGAGTCTGGATGAGCCAAACGATGAATCATCGTCAGATTGTCACTCTGACACAAACAAAAGATGAGTAGTAGGCAAATAAACCTGTGTTAATCACAAAAAATAAAAAGTAAACTATGAAATCTTATCAGATAGTCAATCATCGCTCCACCATGAAAATGAATTGATGCATAATATGACGATACACTTCATGTAGTCATCATAATCATCCATCATACCGTCGGCTGCTAGACCGTCTACAATATAATCCTGCCGACTCTACCAAAGTGCAATCTACTGCTGATGAATTCTGCCTCAGTCATGATCAGCTCGCTCCCGAAGATCGATATGATAAAATCTGAAATCTGTATCACAAACCTCTTGAAAAATCTATCATAATCCAAACTGATGCATAACTCTATCAGGATAGTACCACTTGATGATAAAAAAGCATAGAAGTGTCACCCGACATCGCCATATATGCTGTCCACTAAAATAATGATCTGATAGACCTACTAGGACTAGAGGAGTATATGGCTGTCATACAACTTTTCATCCACGAAATTAAGTATAAGTAATATGAACATAGTCATTCCAAGAGATTATCTAAATAATGTAAATCAGTTATATTTATACCTACTCAAATTCGAGACGATCAAGATGATGTCAATAACTCAATAAAACATGGGTAGAAATCTTCGTCACCTCAAAAGTATCTCTCCACCTGCATAATGAAATTATTTAAGTTACAACTGTACTTCAAATACAAAAACTTGAAGTTTGAATATTATAATGGTACATACAATTACATACCTCATGGCTAGAGGACCAGTTGGTAATGCACCTCCACTTGCCAAATCCATAATAAGATCTATAGGAGGCTGAAGTAATCTACGAGGAGCTATAGATGGAATTCTATCCAGGGCCATACCTGGAGTAATATCAAAGGTCTCACAATATCATATGCATCTATCCTACTTGCCCTACAAAGCTCTCTATACAACCATGCTAGGCTCGCATTACCCCAGCTGTAGTGTCCTGTGGCGTCAAAATCGACAAGTAGTGGCAAAAATATTATATGCATCATGTTATTTGATTTATCTGCATATAAATACCCCCCATCAGCAGCAAAATATATATCCTAGCATAACCCTGTATGGCTATAATGTCTGCATCAAGTGGTAGCAACTGCTGTCCCAATCATGCAAGATTCAATCAGCAATCTTTGAGTTTATCAGCAGGCAGGACAAGACTTAGCAAGTCAAAGTAGACCTGACACCAGTCCTGACGTGTGCTACCTATCACTGGAAGACCATCAACTGGTAAATCCAATTGAATGTTGATGTCCTCCAGAGTGATAGTGCACTCACCAAGTGGCAGGTGAAATGTATGGGTTTCTGGATGCCACCGCTCTATGAACATGGTGATCAAATGCCAATCTAGCGAGATGAAACCCATGCGGCTAAGCCCGTAAAAATCTGCCCGCTGCAAAAGTAGAACCATCCGGAATATCCAGCGAGGTCAAGCGAGTAAAGGCTAGCTCTCGCCATCAACATCAAAGAAAGAAATGCTCTTGTAAACATGAAAAGAAGATAACTCAAATCTTTGAGTCTTTAAATACATGTAATATAAATACATACCTATCCAACCCAAATGGTGGAAGACTGATGAGAAGCCTGAGCATATAACACCGTCTGATCTATCGACCCTAGCTCCATGTGCACAATACTATAGAAGATATTTGTAAAAACAGATTTTTAATACTAAATCAAATAAATACATATTTGATACTCCATCAAAGAAACACATATTTAAATTAAGTCAAATAAAAGTAGTATCATATTACAACTGATGATAATACAAAGTTTATTTTCTAATAATAATACAAGTCAGAATAAAAAAGATTCATTCTCTGTTCTCGAACATGTCTGTCTGCTATGTGCCACAATTTCAACACGTAGTTCTATTTCCGACTTCCATCCAATCTATTTCACTCCTGAGTCTCGAGGATCGTGGCCTTTCCTTTTGTCGCAACCGTTCTTTCTATGGTATAATGGTGATGTCACTTATTTGTTGCGCCCAATAATTTGCATGAGAGATGGGTTGAAATTGATGACTGTAACTATGATGATACTCCTCTAGTGTGTAATACCAATCAATATATCATCAAAAATTAATTGACACATGTACACAGACAGCCATCACATGAGAACACGGTAAATGATAATACTGTCATTTCTGATACGTACATATATGCTCAGATAACCATACTATCTGTATGCATATTAGTTTATTAGATCAAAAAACTATTTTTTATTTATAATATGTAATAACTTAAACACATTGATTCGACTAAAATCTACCATCACCTGAGTATTGTTGCCTTTATTGTTATACGGCCCATGAAATGTTATTTGGACTTGAAATACTCCACTTGCTCCATCGAACTTTGTGATATTATGAGATGTTGCTTTTGATTGGTTGGCAATCATACAAGTTGTAGCAAATGGAATAAATTTTTTACCTCTAGTTAATACTTCATCTGTCTGGGCACGTCGACCATCAAAATATGATGCAAGTCGAAAAAACATCAGTTGCACCAATGAAATTACCAATAGAAAGCATGCATTTTTCAGTACACCATTAAAATATTTAGATAAATTAGTGGTCATCATTCCAAATCTTTGACCATCGTTATGTGCATGAGACCATTTCTTCACGAAAATTTTATTCAACCGTTGAATAGCTTTCGAATTCACCTTTTCAATCTTCATCATATATTTATTGAATTTCTTAAGTTGTGTTTGCATTCCGGTTATTTTCACCAAATCTCTGAGCCTGGAGTCCCGGAACCAAGTATTGAAGTTACTCGCTATGTGGCACAAGCAATAAACATGATGTGCATCTGATGGTTGCCAGCCAAGATGTTCATTCTACAAAGTCTACAATGTACCTGAATGCCGATCTGAAATAAGACATATACCACGACCTGATGTAATACAACATCTAAGACAAGCTAAGAACCAGCCCCATGTATCAGTAGACTCCTCATCTACTATAACAAAGGCAAGTAAAAATATTTGGTTGTTTCTATCAACAGTTGTTGCAATCATCAGCTTCTCTCGATATTTTTCGTATATAAATGTAGCATCATTACTAATAATCGGTCTATAGTGTTTAAAGCCTTCAATTGATGGTGCAAATATCCAAAAAGCATGATCAAATGCAGCCAATGGAGGATAACTGATGGAAGTGCTAATGAACTCCTCCCAAGAGTCAAGATTAAATTCCTATACAGCATGCAACCATTTTGGCAATAAGTCATATGATTTATCCCAGTGTTTATATGTCAATATCATTGCTTTTTGCTTTGCCTCCCACAATTTTCTATAACTGACAGTGTAGTTGAATCTATTTTTAATAATTGCACCAATGTCGGCAATAAAAATTGTGGGCATTTCTTTTACAACATCCTGAATTTCATTGACAATAAAGTTTGAATCAAGTCCCGAATGATCCTGAGAAAGTATAGCTGAAACACATGTATATGGAGTGATATACCTTGTGATTTAAAAGTAATCATATCGCTTAACAACTCGGAGCATCCAATTGCATCCTGACTCTCTATTTTTGTATTTTACCACCCAAAGCTTTGGCTCCGACTCGACAACTCTAAATTTATGATACCTCTCAATATGATACTATTTTACTGCAGTTTGCAGTTCCACCTTATCTGCAAAATGAAATCCTTTTGACAACTTGGCACCTCTTTTCTAATTGGTACACCATGCCTCTAATCCAGAAGACATTGATATATTAGCTGCCGTCCAATCAATTGATCTAAATATTCCAGAAGGAGCTTCAAATACCCCTAAATTTGGGTGCTCTTCCATAGGTGGGCACCCTATATTAGTAGAAGTACCAGCTTGTTGAGAATGAAAGTCCATCTATCTCCACTTCATATGTCATTTTTCTCAAATAACTGATTATCTATGTGCACCATATAATCGACAAGTGTATAAATTGATGATTGTCTGATAGTGACACCTGCCACATCAAGATCCACTATAAGGAATTGGTCCTTTGCATGTCTAAAACTTTGAAACCCTGGTACATGGTCAGTGCCCTGAGTTGTTCTAGATAGATCGATCTGTTCAATACCCTAAGTTGTTCTTATATCTCTGTCGGCTACTTCATATTCATCTTATTTAGCTTCAACAGACTGCACTTCTAGATACAACTCTGCACCCGATAAACATGGATATAAACTATTCATTGAAAAGATTATTTCAATATCTTCATCTTCACTAATCGGAATCAGTTAATACTTTAATAATGTCGGCTGCACAATCTGTGGATATCTATATATTATCGTGAGTCTATTCTTACTTCTGTCTACATGAAAGACTTTACATAATTTATTCTCCAACTTCTCAAATTTAATTTCAGATTTAATTCTAATTATCCTTTTAGAATGATCAATGTATTCAATACCATTTGGCCCATAAACTATAGAACAATTTATATAGCATAAGGCCATGATATTTCTTTCTATCACTGCATATATAACAAATACAGCAATTTTAGCATGCTCTACATAAAATCATCAATTAAATGCAAAATATAGTAAACTACATGGCTCAAGATTAGAAATTAAAATAAAATCTTCTAATAATAATTCACTGGAATAAATTATGTGACTCAACAATTTTTTACAATATTATAAATTTTACATACTTAGAAAAAATTTATAATTATTAATTTTATTTTTTTTCTTTTTCACTTGTAACAATTCAAAAAAATAGATAATAATATAAAAAAATTTACCATGTGGAGGATGATGGAAACACCGATGATCGGACCGACAAAAGGCAGTTGGGCCCGAGATCCAACAAAGAGAGCAGCCGAAGATGGGGAGCGGCCTGGTGATCGAAAGATGATCGGAGAGACGGAAAAGTAAAAGTGTGGGGGAGGGGGTGAGGGGGACCCTACGGTAGGAGAGAAGGGGAGCAGTGTAGGGACCGATCGAGGTCGAGGGGGAGGGGGTGGTGGTGGAGGGTCGAGGATTGCGATCCGAGTGTCAGAAAGAAGGGGAGGGGAGGGGGTGGGGCCGAGGGGTGCGATCCGACGGTCCGAGAGAAGGAGAGCAGAGTGGGGACCGTGGAGGAGGATAGGGGGAGGACCGTGGAAGGGGACGGAGCCCAGGGTGCGCGACCATTGTCGAAGGGGAGGGGAGCAGTGGGGGGCAGAAGGCCAAGGGGGTTCGGGAGGCGCAATCCGAGGGTGACGACACAAAGACAGCCGGGGGGGACCATGGAGGGGGGTAGGGCCCCGAGGGTGCTACCATTATCGAAGGGGAGGGAAGCATCGTAGGACAATGTAAGGGAGGGAGGACTAGATGGTCGGAGGAGAGGGCTGCTAGGGCGAAGAAAATATGACTTAGGGCCACGAATTAAAAAAAAAAATTCATGGCTTCAAATCATGAATTCTTGAATTTGTGGGTTGAAGTCACGAATTAATCATTTAATTTGTGTCTTCAACCCACGAATTCAAATATCAAAATTCGTGCTAAGATCCATGTGAACTGAAAATTCATGGGTTCAACCCACAAATTTATCCTATATGGAATATAAGTTCGTGAGTTGAACCTACAATTTTATCCTACGTGATCCCGGAATGGTAGTTTTGAAAATAGTTTGTGGATCATGATATTTTAAAAATATTTTATTAAAATAATATTATTTTAAAAAAATCCAATGTATGAAAGCTGTTTCCCGTTTAGTAAACAAAAAAAAAAAAATTTGTTGTTTCCTGCTTCCTGTCATTTACCCAAAAACGAGTTTGTTTCCTGCTGCGTCCTTACTCAAACCAAGAAGGCTTGATGAACCGGCTGGGTTCATGGGAGTGGGAACTGGACCGTAACGGCCCAAACGGGTGAAATAAACCAGAATATATTAATTACTCGGCTGGGGGGTGGGGACCATTGGTGACTTGCTCTCAAATTGAAATTGAGGTTGGCTGACCGGATGAAACGGTCTCGACTTTTACTTGGGAAGCTGGCGTGCTCGGGTTCAGGGAGATTTCCAGGTACGTTAGTCCGCTTAGGTTCAGCTTTCAAGGAACTGAGCATGAGAAAGGCTTAAGAGCCTGGATGATTGGATACAAAATTTTATGAGATTTATTATTTAATTATTATAAATATTATATTATAAATTGATTAGATTTATTTTTTTAAGTATCCATAATTATTTTTTGAATGGACTGATTTAAATTTTATAGGAAAAAAAAAATGATATGCCAATAATTTTTTTTCTCCGATCAACTCTTCGTCACCTGTTGATGTGTCTTAAATTTATCGCAAGTACACGGTGTGTAATGTAGCACGTCCGACGAATATGAGTCGATCCCACGAGAAATTAGATTTTAAATTATATTTAAATACTTGTTCAGACGAGCTTTAGAGAAAAAGAAAAGAGATTGTTTATTGAATTACGAACTACCAAAGCAGTAAACTAATTAATTATAAAGATAAATTATCTAAAAGATCTAGGGCTCTTGAATCTACTAGACCAATGAATTAGAGAGCCTTCCTATGATTTCTTTTATAATGTTCCTTGATCAAGGTGTAAAATATGAACAAGTATGGACCATGAAAAGATTTAACTCAACTATGATCCATTAAGTATTTTATTTTTATCCTAATTAAGAAATTCTTCCTTTCTTCTCTTCTCTTATGTTGTCCAAACATAGGCTATGAAGGGATTCTGACCGGACTATAACCTATCAAAGTTTTCATAAGAAAAGAGAAGAAATGATTTAAAAAATTTTAAGCCTTCTACCGATCATCCACTCTTGCACCGAATCAAGTATGGACTATAAAAGGATTCTGACCCAACGATAGCCCATCAAGTCTTTTGACGAGAGAGATGAAGGGAGAAGGATTCTAAAAATTAAAAGCTCGAAAAGAGAGATTCAATAGAGCAAGCTTCTATTCATGATCTAGTTTCATCGCAAACTCCGGAGAGATTACTTGCTAGACATAGTTGATTTGAAGTCAAAAATAATAAAATAAAGACTAATTCTATTTGCTGGAATTGAACTTGCGAAAATTAAAAATTATAAAATTAAAAGATGTAGAAATTTAAACTATCCTATTGCAGAAATTAAAATTATAAAAATTAAATAGAAAGAAAATAACTAATTTATTTTTGAATAAAAATTTTGATACAAAAATTTTCAACTCCTAAGCCATTAATAAGACTTGGAGTTTGAACAGAAAATAAAATAAAATTTTTTACAGAACCAGATTTCTCTCCTTCTTTTAGCTTAGGATCAACCTCTCCCTGGCTGACTCTCTTTCTCGTGTGTTGGAAGGATGGAAGAAAGTGAAAACAAGGTGGTTAAAAAATTTTAAAGGTGGGTATGTCTACCTGTCACACAGATTTTCTACAAGAATTATGGAGTGGAGAGAGATACTATGAATGGAGGCATTATGCTTTATTTATATATGTAGGCAAGGAGGAGGATTTTATATTTTTTCGATGTAAGACTAAAAAGAGAGGATAGATGAATGGTTAGGATTTAATTTGGAAAGTATGGATGGATGGATAGGCAGTTGGTTAAATAGAAAAGATAGAGATGGTTGCTTTATTTTAAAATTTTAAAAGTATCTCTCTCTTCGTTGCGGTTAGCGACTCAAACGAGATTCAATTTAAGGTCCGTGTACACCACCTCTCCGCGTTGCTCGCGTCCCATCAAACTCCAGTTGCCAAATTCGAATCGCTCCTGTGTTCTTGCGCCACCTAAGTTAGCTTCCATGTACATGCCAAGTCCAAGTCCTATCTCCACGCTCGCGTGCCAAAGCTCGCCCAAAGTCTCCTCTTAAGCCCATTTGAATCCAAGTTGTTTGTTTCACAAACCCCTCAGATGTCCTATCTTTGATTTGAATCCTATACATCCCGCCAGAACCCTCTGTGAGCCATGTGAAAATTACTGTAGCATTTCACAGCTCATCAACTTTCTTATGAACCAAGTGGTCCATGGTGGACCACCAACTTGTGTATTGAATCAAATTATCTTTCAGCTTTGAATTTAAATTTATTTTAACTCTATTTTTAGTCTTGTTTGATCCTTCTAAGCCTGCAGATCGGGCTCTTCATGTTGGTGCAGCTCTTTTCTGTAAAATATATAAAAAAAATATCAATTTTAAAAAAATAAAAATAATTTGATCCATAAATTAATACTTCTATAGACAAATTTATACATCTATCACCTGTCATCGGGAATGAACACCTGCAAAACAGCATCTACACAGACCGGATTTATATCCGACGGATACCCTCTGATGCCTAAGTCAGAGAGGAAAGTTGGTGAAAAGGAGTTAAATGTAAATAGTAGCAGAGGTTTGGCCCAGCGTAAGCTTACCAGCCCTGTTTCTCTTAGTCCCTTTTTATAGATGAGATTTTTGTAACCATCAGACGTGGTTCCATATTTTAAGGCGCTAAATCATCGGGCCATAATCACGTAGTGGATCGTTAATTCCCACTGATCGTGCCGTGATATGCGGCTAGTAACCGTTCGTGACAGTTATAGTATGTTGAGCAGATTGATCGACCATATGTCGATAGAACCGACTATATATCGGTAGAATCCATGAGCGACTATCGGCTAGTAGTTCTATTATGCCGATGGTCTAAGTCGTCTGCTGTCGATCGATAAAAGTCGAATCATTAGTCGGTCAGCCGGTAATAGGTCGATGCGGTTCGCTCAGTTGGTCGATGAAGAATCGGAGCTGCATATTCCGTCGATGTAGAGTCGGAGTTGTATGTCCAGTCGGTCGGCTGTTGTTGAGTCGGAGTCAGTAGTCGGTTGAACTGAGTCAGGGGTCGATTGACTTATCCCAACAATTGCCTCCCACTCTCAAGTCCAAAGTGAGCCAACGTGTATATTACCACGTAGTTTGTCACGTTGGATGAAGAGAGTTATTTTTGTCACATCAAATCTCGATTTTGATACCATTTTCTTCGAGATATGGGTGATCAGCTATTTTATCGTGTTGGTAGGTACAGTCATCTGTCACACTGATTGAACGATTCGGTATCAGTTGTCAGTGTCAGGCATCATTTTGGAAAGTCGATTCGACATCTGACGATATGATTCTGACAAGTAGATTTGTTCCACGTGTCCGAATGTTATTGGGTCACAATTATTCATGCGGATAGAGGTGATGTGGCTCAATTTGGGGGAGGTGCGTCGAATGGTTCGTTCAATGATCAGCCCGGATGTTGCCACTTATCATCATTTGGTAGATCTTCAATTTGACCGCCTTCATCTCAGCCATTGAGGGATCCTATATATAGGGTCACTCTCAGCCAAATTTTCACTTTTCACTGCTTTTACTACTGGGACTCTGCCAGATTGTTACCCCAATGCTCAAGGTTATCGCTCCCAACCTTCAGGTCAACTTCATCTTTCTTTTGAGTCTTTTCCTCTTTCCTCTAAAGTCTCTATTTTCTTTAGAGTTGTTCTCATGGCTAGGGCTTCTTCTCAGAAAGATCGATCAGAGAATCTGACTAATGAATCCCAGTCGGATCCAGATGTGGAGTCCTCTTCACTTTCGAAATCGAACATTGAACGGCTCTGAGAGCAGTTTTGTATCCTGGAGCAATTTCAACTTTTTGCCTCTGGGGCCTATGGTCGGGTGAATAACCCACCTTCGGGTCAGGTGGCTTTCTACGTCGAAGATCTTTGGATAAGTATTCGATTTTCGATTTCAGAATTTATCTGAAATATTTTGGATTATTACGGACTTTGTCCGGCTCAGTTGGCACTGACCTCGATCCGACTAATAATTAGCTTTGCTTTGCTGTGTCAGATGTTGTCGACCATGCCCCATCCTTCTCTATTTCGAGCCTTCTTTGTCCTTTGACCTCATTCAAAAGCTCGAGGGTGGTGATTCTTCAACCTCCGAAAAGGCCTTTCCCTTATTACCGATCTTCCATCATCCATTCATGGATGGAAGAACCAATTTTTCTTTGCTTCTTCTTCCCTTCCTTGGAGTTTTCCTTCTCGTTGGGGTGATCCTCGAATCAGTCCCAACGACAACAGCCGGATAGAGGTCGACGACCAGGAGGACTTTCACCGGCTGAAAGATATGTTGGTGCCAAAGCAAAAAGAGCTTGTAACCGAACAGGTCCTTTATGATGCCGGCCTTAGTTCGGTTCCTCGTCTAGATGTAGTATAGTTGGTCAGTTATTTCTGACTTTTCTTTTACTTTCTGAATTGTACTGACCTTCGTTATAATTGCAGCCATGCAGCAGAGGGTGCAAGTATTGAATGCCGACATTCGTCTGCACGCTGCCAAGAAGAGGATAGCATCTGAGGTTGGGCCTTCATGACCATCGAAGAGGCATCAAGCACCGGCTCCAGTCGGCGTTTCGACATCGATCGTGGAACCCGATGCCCCATCGACATCGGTTTTTGAACCAGTCTTGGCACTGTCAACTCCGACAGTGCTCTCTGCTGCGTCGTCCGAGGAAAGGATGGTGAGGGGAACTATCGAAACAACATCGATAGTTCTGCCACTTGAGGTTCGGACTGAGGTAAGAGAGCCCGAACAATCTGCGGCTGCACTAGTTGCTCTTTCAATTGGGGCGCAGTCAAGCTCAAGCTTCCCCTCACTTTCAAATGTGGAGCCATCGACAACAGACCAGGGGAAAGCTCCGGTGGCGTCGGTGGATGATGAAGTATCGGAGGGCCATGCGGTGCACTTCGACCTCCAAGTGCCCGTCGATGAATCGGCCATGGCTAGTTCTACACTGGCCAAGCGACTGTGCCAGGCGACTCTCCTTCTAGCCGATCGAGAGCGTCGGAGGAAATAGTCGGTGGTCAAAATATTTTTGTCCTTTTACCCGACCATCATCGGGGTAAGTCTCTTTGATAAACTTTCTTTCTTCTTTTTTTTTTATATATAACCCGACCTATCCTCTGTCTGCAGTTGATCCACGACATGCCTGACCTGGAGGTCTGCTACACGAAGTTTGCCGATATCCGTAGTGCATGGAAGACTAAGGTGGCAGCCACCGATGCTGAGAAAGCAGCTGCACTTAAATAACTCAAGTCCGCAGCGGAGCGGGAAGCCAAACTTCAGGAGGAGGTTTTCCGACTAACTAACGACTTGGCATCCTCGAGGGCCGAACATAAGTCGGCTCAAGGGGCTATTTCGGCTCTTGAATTAGAGGTCAAGAGCAAGAAGCATTCTATCCACCAGCTTCGACGAGAGTGGGACGGATGCATCGAAGAACTTGAAGCCAAACGTGGACGTCATCAAGCCAGCCTAGAAAGGTTGGCACTGGCCGAAGAAGAATTGTCCTCTGCTTGAGCCGATGCTGATTTGGCCAAGGCAGAAGCAGAGTCGGCAAGAGAAGCACTGGGTCAGGCAGTCGAAGATTTTTGAGGTTTGGAAGAATATAGGGAAGAGATCTTCAAAAATGGCTTCGCTTCGTACTGCGTTGGGTATGAAGATGGTCAAGATGCGGTCGGAAAACTATATCTAGACCTCGACTTGAGCAGCGTCATCCTTCCAAGATTGGAAGACGGAGTTGCTGAAGAAGAAGCCGCTCCGATTCAAGAAGAAGCATCGACTGAGCCCGTAATCGTTCAAGTCGAGCATGCTACACCCGAGCAAAGAAACGATGACGAAGCTTAGTCGATGTATTTTGCTTTCTTTTTTGTAATTAGATACCTGTAATCGGACTTCGGTCTAATTTTATAACTTCTTATTTTGGCAATGAATGAAAGCATTTTTTTTCTAAGTTTGAACTTTGTTCGTGTGGAATATTGTCTGCAATGTAAAGTAGTCACCGAACATTAATCGGTGATCCGATCATTCGATAGGACTTGTAGAATTTTTGTTAGTCACGTAGTCATTTTGACATACTTGATAGAAATTAAGATAATGATTGTAAGTCAAATATCTCATGCCTGATATTTGGTCAGATATGTACGTCAAATTATCTAATAATTGATGGCAAACCAAATATCCCTCGACTGGCTGTAGTCTAGTCAATGTAATTTCAATCCGACCTTGATCATTTTGACATTTCATTCCACTTAGTTAGGACTAAGTCGGCATATTAGTCTTTCGACTGTAGTCAGCTTTTACAGTGAAAAATCGACATTGAAAATCGAGATATAATCGACGATTCAACTTTTACGGTGAAAGCCTGTGTAGTCGATGTCAGTTGAGATTACAGTCGATATATCAATTTTTGCATGAGAATCGAAATACAGTCGTCATCGAAACAGTTGATTCTTTGATTTTTATAGTGGGGGCTGAGATAAACTTCGTGTCAAAGCACAGTAGATAACTCAGCTTTGGCAATGAAAGCCGACATATAGCCAGTAATTGATAAAACTTGTCAAAGGCTTACGATTTTGAAATTCTGATTGTATTTTAAATAATGTACACATTGATGACTTTATTGATAATACATCTTCAGGTTGTCGGTATTTCATGTTCGGAGAATCGCCAACCCTTCGAAAATTTTTAGTCGATATGCGTCCGGTCTAAAAGTTTCAAATATTTTGTAAGGTCCTTTTCAGTTCGGAGATAATTTTTCTTGATCCAGGGGTTTTGAGACTTCTGCTTTTCTTAAAACCAAATCTCCTAGTCGAAAGACCTTTGACTTGACTCTTGCATTGTAATACCGGATTATCCTTTGCCGATATACAGTCATCCGAACTTGAGCTTGCTGTCAGAGTTCTGGAAAGAGATCTAAGTCGGCTCTCCGACATTCGAAGTTGTTCAGCTCACTATATTGCTCTACTCTTGTTGACAGCAATCTGATCTCAAGCGGTATCATTGCTTCTGTCCCATAGGCTAAGTTGAAGGGGGATTCTCCAGTTGGCATGTGGAGAGTCATTCGATATGCCAATAAGATTGAATATAATTCTTCAACCCAGAGATCTTTGGCTTCATTTAGTCGGATTTTTAGCCCGTGTATGATTGTCCGATTGGTTACTTCCACCTCACCATTTGACTGTGGATGGCCAACCGACATGAGTTTATGCGTAATATGAAACTTCGCACAAAACTTTCTGAAATTTTGGTTGTCAAATTATCGATCATTATCGATGATGATGGTATGCGGCAAATCGAATTTGTAAATGATAAATTTCTGGATGAAGTCTTCCATCTTGCTTTCAGTGATTTGCACCAAATGTTCAGTTTCTATTCATTTGGTGAAGTAGTCGATGGCAATCAGTATGAATTTTTTCTGTCCAGATGTCAAGGGAAAAGAATCAAGGATGTCAATCCTCCATTGCATGAAGGACCATGGTGCTACAATCGACATCAGCTGACTAACCAGTTGATGTTGTATATTTGTATACTTTTGACATGGTTCACACCTTCGGACGAGTTCAGCTGCATCTTTTTTCATGGTGAGTCCATAATATCCTTGTCGCAAGACTTTATAAGCTAGAGACTTGCCCCCCAAGTAATTTTTGCAAATCTCTTCGTGCATTTCTCTGAGTGCATAGTCGGTATCTGTAGGTCCCAAACACTTCAGCAAAGGGAGAGAGAATGATCTTTTGTAAAGATATCCATTCATTATTACATATTGAGAGGCCGTTCATCGGACTCATTTAGCCTCTAAGGAGTCCGCAGGAAGGGTCCCATCGGTCAGATATTGAACGATCGGATCCATCTAGCTTGGTTTGATAGTGAGCTGCAATACCTCCTCGACTTTATCAATACTCGACTATTCAAGGTATTCAACAAATATCCGACCCAGCGAGTTGAAAGCTGTAGTAGTCAGTCGTGAAAGTACGTCAGCTCGAGTATTTTCGATTCTAAAAATGTGAAAAATCTCAAAATACTTCAGGCTTGCTGTAAAATCTTTCACCTTTTGAAGGTATTTCATCATAATGGAGTCGCGGGCCTCAAATTCACCCTTGACCTATCCAGTAATTAGTTGTGAGTCGGTGAAGACCTTCAAAATATAAATCTCAAGCTCTTTGGCTATCTTCAAATCGGCCAAAAGTGCTTCATATTCGGCTTGATTATTTGAGGCTTTAAAGTTGAACCGAAGGACATACTCGGTGACTACCCCTTCGAAATTCATGAGTATGAGGCCAGCTCCGCTACCTTATGCATTAGATGCTCCATCAATGTGCAGCACCCAGGTCGACTTTAAGTTGAGTGTGGGAGTCGTAGCCTCTTTTATTATGTTGTCATCTATATCTTCTGACTTATTATCGAATATAGTATATTCAGCGATAAAATCGACTAGGACCTGTGCTTTCATGGACGATCGTGGGCAATATTGCATGTCGAACTCGTCAAGCTTCACTGCCCACTTTGCCATCCGACCTGACATATCAGGTCGATGTAAGATTGCCTTCAGCGACTGATCTGTCAGAACTATAATCGGATGGGCTTGAAAGTATGGACGAAGTCATTGTACCGATATGATTAAGACGTAGATCATTTTCTCTACCCTTGAGTATCGAACTTCGGCATTGTGAAATACTTTGCTGGTGTAGTAGATTGGTCGATAGATTCGATTTTCATCCTCCTAGACGAGCACCGAACTAACCGCTTCTGCTGAAGTTGCCAAGTAGAAATATAATGTCTCTCCGACCCTTGATTTTGTGAGCAAAGGTGGAGAAGCCAAGTATTATTTCAAGTCTTCGAAGGATTGTCGGCATTCATCCAACCATGAGAAATCTTTCATCTATCGTAAAGTTTTGAAGAATGGCAAGCATCTCTTGACTGACCTAGAAATAAATCGACTGAGCGCGGCAATCCTTCCATTGAGTTGCTGTATTTCTTTCTTTGAGCTTGGGTGCTTCATGTTGATAATGGCTTTAATTTTTTCAAGATTAGCCTTGATTCCTCATTGTGAAACAAGAAATCTGAAGAATTTTCTGAAGGTTACTCCAAATGCACACTTAGTCGGATTTAATTTCATCTGATGCCGTCGGAGTATGTCGAAAGCTTCCTTCAGGTCTCGAATATAATTTGAAGTTTGGAGGCTCTTCACCAGCATATCGTCCACATATACTTTCATATTTTGTCCGAGCTGTGTCTTGAATATCTTATTGACAAATCGTTGATAGGTAGCGCCAATATTTTTCAGACCGGCCAGTATTACTTTGTAGCAGTATATGCCTTTGCCGGTCACAAAAGCTGTGTATTCTTCATCTTCTGGTGTCATGTGGATTTGATTATATCCAGTGAAGGCATCCATAAAACTTAGAAGTCAGTGGCCAGAAGTTGCATCAACAATTGGTCAATCTTCGGCAACGAAAAGCTGTCCTTCGGACAAGCTACATTCAGATCAGTATAGTCGATGCAGATCCTCCACTTTTCATTGACTTTTCTTACCATTACCACATTGGCAAGCTAGTCGAGATATGTAGCTTCTCTGATGAAGCCTGCTGCGAGAAGTTTGTCGATTTCTTCATTAATGACCTTCTATCTTTCAGGAGCAAAAGATCGCTTCTTCTATCTCATCGGCTTAACATTTGGGTTGATGTTAAGTCGGTGAGTTATTATTTCTGAAGGAATTCCGAGCATGTCAGTGGCTGACCAAGCAAAAATATTGGCATTGGCTTTGAGTAATTTTATTAGTTGTTGTCGCTCTGAGTCAGATAATTGTGATCCAATTCAGACCATTTTCTTAGGATCTTCTTCTTTTAACGGGATAGAAACCAGTTGTTTAGCCGATTCACCCCTCTCCTGATTTTTTTTTTGGTCTAATTTGTTAACAGGCAAAAAGTCTTCGGATTTATTATTTTGAGTGGAGACAAGGAAGCAATATCGAATGAGTTATTGATCTCCATGCATCTCTCCGACTCCATGTCTTGTCGGGAATCAGACTAACAAATAGTATGTCGAAACCACTGCTCTCAGAGTGTTAAGCTCAGGTTGTCTTAGTATGGCATTATAAGCTGAAGGTACTCAAACCATCGTAAACGTTATGAAAATAGTGCTTTGTTGTGGTTCGAACCTAGCGGTTAAAGGGAGAAAATTTTCTCCCTCCACTGTGACAGCATCTCCTGTGAAGCCAACCAGTGGTGTCGAGACTCTTCTGAGTAGGTCAGTCGGTAGTCGTATTCGATAAAAAGTCGAATAAAATAAAATATCGATTGAACTTTCATTATCTACAAGGATTCTTCTTATATCATAGTTCGCTATTATTGCTGAAATAATAATAGCATCATCATGGAGATCTGAATTCTTCAAATATCTTCTTTCGAAAAAATTATTACATTATCGAGTCGTCGTCGCTTTGTCGACTCATCTTCGAAAGTTGCTCCCCTATCCAATTGTCTGGAGATCATGTTGATCTCCTCTGTAGTCGGTTGATTATTTACAGCTTCTTCAGTTTGCAGTTGAGGTCGTCGATCAGCAGGAGGTTGAGTTGACGAATCTTTTTGATATTTTTCGAGGTAGCCTCATCGAATCAGGACTTCTATGTCATCCCTGAGCTGGATACATTATTCGGTATCATGACCGTGATCTTGAAAGAACTGATAATACTTCTTTTGATCGCAGTTTCTCGATAATGCATTCATCGGTGGGAGGTATCGTAGATATTCCGCTCCTTCGATCTCTATAAAGATCTATGCACGAGGAGCGAAAAAAAGAGTATAGGAGTCATACCTACCATAACTCGACCTTGGACTCTATCATTGAGGTGAAGCTCGCTTATTGGATGGTGGCTGACTTGATTCGGTTGGAGCTCCTTCCTTCTTCTGTTTCTTCTTCTTCTGACTTTTGCCTTCTGTGTAGCACCGGTCAGAAACTCCTTCATCTGCATGCATATATTTGTATGCATACTCCAGAAGTTCGGCATAAATTCGAGAGAGAATTTTATTTAAAGAATATGTGAATTGAGATCTCCTCAGACCTCTTTTCATAGCCAAGATAGCCATATTTTTATTGAGGTCTTTGACCTCAAGCGTGGCTACATTAAAACGAGCCACGAAATTTCGAAGTGTTTCAGTCTCTCCTTGCTTAATCGAGAAAAGACTATCAAAAGTTTGTGACGGCCTTCGACTGGTACTGAAGTGAGCCACAAAAGAATATTCTAGCTGTCCGAAAGAATATATACTTCCTGACTAAAGCCCGAAGTACCAGGCTCGAGCAGCTTTTTGAAGAATTATCAGAAAGTTGATGCATAAGAGGATGTCGGTTGCCTCCTGAATCGTCATGAGAGCTTTGTAGCTCTCAAGGTGGTTGATCGGATTGGTGGATCCATCATATGGCTCCACTTGAGGCATCTTGAACCGAGATGGGATCGGTTGGTCCAAGATGTGCTGAGAAAGTGGCTGGACGGTGTGAAAGTCATAGTCGTTGGAGAACTTCTGACCTTCCACTTGAAGCTGAGCGAGTTGGCAATTTATCTCCTGAAATTTATGTTCATAATCATCGAATCGCCGTTGGAAAACTCCAGAGATTGAACCTCTCGATGAGTTAGAGGGGGAAGCAGACGGTGTGAAAGCAGACGGTGTTCACGGTCGCTTTCCTTTTCTTGCTCAATCCAACTGAGAAGGAGAGGGACGCCGTGAATGGTGGGTGGCGCATCGAGAGCACTATGAGTACCGCTGCTCGTCCTAATGAGAGAGCCGAGATGGCTGCTCTGGTGAAGGAGACTACCGTGGATGGTGGTGGCTGTGCCTGAATAGCACCAAATGCGCCATCGGTTGCTCTACCGATGGCTGTGGTGGCTAGGTCTGCTGCTGTTGGAGGCTTCTGACCGCCTCCATAAGAACAGTCATCTGCTATATGAGTGCAACGATCTGAACATCCATGGTGACCATAGGACGTGAGGAACTAGGCTCTGCTACTGGAGGAGGGAGAGGAACCTCTACCCAACGGAAAGAGTGCCTCGCTGATCCGATTGCAGTCGAGCGTTGGGCTCTGATTTTCATCATTGTAAGTTATCTTCCTTCTCCTATCTAGCGCGTCAATCTATTACGGCCAACTCCCTGTCACCTATCATCGGGAATGAACATCTACAAAACAGCATCCACGCAGATCGAATTTGTGTCCGACAGAGATCCTTCGATGCCTAAGTCAGAGAGGAAAGTTGGTGAACAGGAGTTGAATGTAAACAGTAGCAGAGGCTCCAGTGTAAGCTTATCAATCCTATTTTTCTTACCCCCTTTTTATAGATAAGATTTTCGTAACCGTCGGACGTGGTCTCATATTTTATAACACTAAATCATCGGACCATAATCACGTAGTGGATCGTTAATTTTCATTAATCACATCGTGATATGCGGTCGGTAATCATTCATGACGGTTATGGTATGTTAAGCAGATTGACCAATCATATATCGGTAGAACCGACTATATGTTGGTAGAATCCATGAGCGATCGTCGGTTAATAGTTCTGTTATGCCGATGGTCTAAGTCATTTGCTGTCGATCGGTAAAAGTTGAATCATTAGTCGGTCAGCCGGCAATAGGTCAGTGCAGTTCGCTCAGTTAGTTAATGAAAAATTGAAACCGCATATTCAGTCGATGTAGAGTCAGAGTTGTATGTCCGATCGATCGACTATTATTGAGTCGGAGTCGGTAGTCGGTTGAACTGAGTTAGAGGTCGATTGACTTATCCCAATACTCTCCATAGAATTCAGACCAGTCCACTCAAACGATCATTTTTAATGAGTGAAAAGATAGGTCTAGATAGTTTATAATCTAATACTTTTGATGTCAGACCACATATTCTATATAATTTTGGATCTAATCATCCACAAAGGCTCCGGAGAAAATAAAAAAGATGCGTATACTTGTAGTTTTTGTGGGATTAAATTTTCATGTTCTCCGAGCCATTTAGCATTTCATGTTAACCAATAATTTTTAGGTTTTCTACATGCTGATACGGCTTACATATAAAACCCGACTAAAAAGAATTCTAATACATTGGAGCCTCCCGACGTGCTCCTCTGGTTTGATAGTGCACACGACCTGCTAGGTAGAGGGGCAATGTGAGGTTATGAATTGGTGCAGTGATTTTTCTTTTTTTTTTGTTCAATGAGATTTTACAACTTTATTATCGTTGTTATCATCATCATTATTGTTGTCTTGAGAGAACAACAAGATTGTTATTGTTGATGATATTTTCATAGTTGCTTATTAAGTGAATTCAGCTAATTGGCAAAATTTTGGGTTAAAACTATCATTATAGGGCCACCATGAGCGTTAAAATTGTAGACTAATATATCGATGAGATAGGAAAGTGAAAGGCAACTTCAAATCTCATTTTCTAAACTCAATTGTCCATATTGCAACAGATGCTGTTGTGGGCTTGTATACAGAATCTCTTTCTTAATTATGAGTAAGATGGTTTATTACCATGAAATTTTGATTAAAAGATAACCTCAAGAAAAGAAGCCGATATCAACCACTGTCAAACCACATTATCCAAAGAACAAGTATGAACAACCAACGAAGTCTCGAGTCTCACTCTTCCTGGGTTCCCATCGAGTGGATGTATTCAAAGCTGTGTACAAGGATCATTCCCTTGTCCAAACGAACTCTCCACCGTTTAAAACTAGGGGTGGCAATCGGATCGAATTGGATTATAAACGGATCAAGTCAATACGGATCAGGATAGAAATCGTCAACCCAAATCCGACCTGTTTATTAAATGGATAAAAAATTCAAACCTGAATCCAACCTGTTTATTAAACAAGTAATCCGATCTGATCCATTTAACCCATTTATTAAATAGATCAAATTAGGTTAAACGAGTTAAACATATTAAATGATTAAACAAGTTAAACAGGTCGGATTAAATAGGTCAGAAATAGGTTAAACAAATTAAATGGATTTTAAATGGATTAAACAGATTAAACAAGTCGGGTTAAATGGATCAAAAATAGATTAAACAAGTTAAACAAATTAAATGGATTATCTAACTCAACCCAATTTGAATATTAAACAGGTTAAACAGATTAAACGGGTCAGATATCTAAAATTTAAATCCGATTCAATTATTAAATGGGTTAAATAGATCGACTTATTTATGATCCAAATTTATTTAGTCTAAACTCAAATTTATTTATGACGGATCGAATATGGATCGGATTAACGAGTCGGATCATATTTTGTCAGTCCTATTTAAAATCAAAAGTTCGCTTGGAAGGTTTCAAGAGAATCCCCAACTTTCGCTTTGGCTCCCCATTCATCTCCCCAAACTTTTTGACCAAGTAGGTGATGTATCCTCTACAAAGAAAGATGTAAGCGCCTCTTACAGCTTAGGTACATGGTGAATTTTCATAGATTGGTGAAAAATCTAAGTAAGATTCTCTTTCCATCCCAAAATTATCAACTATATGGAAAAAATAATTTTCATATCAACAGAAAAGACATAAGCGGCGCAAGCCTACAGACTTCACATGATAAAAAAATCCACATAGTTGTACCTACAACTTCCTCGAAACCATTAAACAAACCATTGCTCTATCTAAATGCAATAAAGGAAAGTTCATTTCCCCCTTTTTAAGTTTCAATTTTTATGTTAGATCATATTGGTCATGATGAACATCAAATTGCATTTTAGCTATCTAGATTGCTCGTGATGGTAACCCCCAATTAAGACCTGTCACTTTTAGGTTCTTGAACATCATCCGTGCTTTTGATCCGACCATTCTCCCTCTTAAGGGTAGGAGTTTTACTTGAAGCAATAGAAGACAAAGACCTATTTTCACAAAAATTGATCACTTTCTCCTAATTGCAGAATTGCTTAACCTCTTCTCTAATGTTAATCAGCTTACTTTAGCCCATACCTTTTCTGATCATGTTCCTATTCAGCTGTCTTATGCTCTACATTCATACAAAAGGGGTTTCTTTAAGTTTGATCATAGCTAGTTGTGCCATGATTCCTTATCTGAGGTGGTCTCTACTATTTGGAGGGCCCCCCTCTCTTTTCATGATGCTGTAGCTAATTTTGTACTAAAGTTGAGAGTGACCAGGTGGCCCTTAGAACTTGGAACTGTCCATTGATGGTTTCTAAAAGAGAAAGAAAATCTGATCTACTCAAAAAAAAAAATTTCATTGATCAAAAAGAAGAGAATGGTCCCTTATCATATACAGATTTTGAGGATAAACTGGCCTTCAAAAGATAGCTCTATAAAATTTACCATCGAGAAAATATCTATTGGAAGCAAAGATCCAAAGTCTGTTGGCTCAAGGAGAGAGACAACAATACTTTATTTTTTCATAAACTAGCTTTTATAAGCAAGAGATACAATCTTATTACCAATATCTCCTACAATGATCAGAACTTTTCAGACCAAGAGAGCATTACCAAGGCTTTTACTTCTTATTTTAGAGAACTTTTCTCTAATAAGAATAGGAGACTCCTTGATCTAAACTGATTTTAGATCTATCCTTCTTCTCATTCTAACATAGAATCTCTTGTTATTCCTTTCACTGTTGATGAAATCAAGGCTTCTATTTTCAGTTTTAAGCTGGATAAAAGCCTCGATCCTAATGGTTTTATCATGTGCTTCTTTCAAACTTTTTGGGATCTTATCTCATTTGATCTTTTTGCTCTCTTCTAGCAGCTATTTGAAAGCAATATAAATTTTTCTAGACTTAACTATGCACTGCTGTCACTTATTCCTAAAAAGAAAGCTGCAACTCTTCTATCTGATTTTAGGCCGATTAGTCTTATTCATAGCTATATAAAAATCATATCCAGGGTGATAGCTAATCGGCTTCCAGCTCTTATGGACTCATTGATAGATCTGGCTCAGTCAGCTTATATCAAAGGTAGGTCTATCTTCGATAATATTTTTTGTGCTTATGAGATTCTTTATCGTACTAGACATTCTCCTCTCGAAGGTATTCTATATAAGCTTGATTTCAATAAAGCATTCGACAAGCTTGATCTTAACTATTTGATTAGGCTTCTTAAGCATCGTGGCTTCCCAACCAAGTGGCTTTTGTGGATGGAAAATATTTTCTTATCTTCGAAGGCAGTAGTGTGTATTAATGGTGAAGTAGGATCTTAAATCAAGTGTAAGTATGGTATTCATCAAGATGACCCTTTGTCTCCTTTTATCTTCATCTTGGTAGTTGATTCTCTTGCTAAGATTATTAATTTTGCTGCTTCCTCTAATCTTTTTCATGGCTTGGGTGCACCATGGATTCCTGAAGGATTAAACATGCTGTAATTTGTTGATGATACTTTAATATTCTCTACTACTGATAAAACTTCTATCCTCGTCCTTAAGCTCATTCTCTACTATTATGAACTTATCTCTGGGCTCTCTATCAATTTTCTTGAGAGTACTATTTCATTAGTTGGAAGAGATGTTGCTCATATTGCACATTGTGCATCTTGGCTGAATTACAACTTTTCTTGCTGCCTATCTCATATCTTGGTCTCCTCTTGAAAGATACAAAGCTTGACAAATCTGATTGGATGCCATTACTTCTCAAAATGGAAAAGAGGCTTGCTTCTTGGAAGGGCAAGCTCTTCTCTTTTGGTGACCGGCTTGTTCTTGTCAATTCGGTTCTTTCTTCCACTCCTCTCTACTATATGTCTCTCTTTAAGCTTCCTTCAGGGCTTAAAAGAAGATCGACTGCATCCGTCGATCAATCCTCTGGCATGGTTCTGATAAGGCAGGTGGCCTCTCATGTAAGGTGGGCTGGGCCAAAGTTTGTCTTAGCAAACAAGAGGGAGGATTGGGTGTTAAAGACTTGTCCAACCTCAATCAAGCCCTCTTAGCTAAATAGAATTGGAGACTTCTCAATTCTGGTTGTAGCCCTTGAAAGCATATCATTAGATGCTTCTATTTTAAAAAAGTAAAGATCTCTATCTTTTGGAAGCCCAAACGAATCTATTCTAGCATTTGGAAGGATGTCTTTGAAAGTTTTCCTTCATTTTGAAATCGACTTGAGTTTGTGGTTGGGAATGGACTAAATGTGTTATTCTGAAATGATGCTTGGACCCTTGAGGCACCTCTCTGTGATATCTTTCCCAATATTTATCAGGCCTCAAGGCTAAAATCTGGTGTAATTGCAAAATTCTTTTCCAACAGATCTAATATTTGGAATCTAAGAGTCCCGACCAATCTTTCTCAAGCTATTCTTGCTGAAAAGAATAGTCTTCTACAATTGCTTTTCAGATTTCAACTCAATGGGGGTGGTGATGGCATCCGATGAAAATTCTTGCTATCTAGTAATTTCTCTACAGGCTCCCTACATCACTTCTTAAACTCTAGAGGGGTCAAATGGGAGCTTGCCAAGGCCTTGTGGAACATGAGTGCTCCTCTAAGGTGAAATACTGTATTTGGTTGTGCGTTCTTAACAAGCTTAATATTAGAGAAATCTTGATAAAAAAAAAGGGTGTTGACCTTGGCAATTGTCCTTTGTGTGATCATTCAGTGAAAAATGATCATCTATTTGTCCATTGCTTTTTTGTGGCCTCAACATAGAGGGCTCTTTGTCACTGCCTCCAGGAACCTTTATCTGATTCTAGTCTTTGAAAGTTTCGTACCCAGTGGAGATGTAGCTAATTCCTGAAAGAACTTCAGCACCCTATATTCATGCTTATTGCACTAGTTATCTAGTGCTGCTGGCGAGAAAGAAATCATTGAGTCTTTTTTCATAAATCTTTTGACCCCTGATCTATTCTCTTCAAGATCACACACTTGCTCAATGACTAATCCTTACTATGTAAGCATAAATATTTGTAAACTTTGGAATTTGCTCGATTCTCTCACAACACCACTTGAGTCATCTTCCACTGCGGTTGCTTCGAACTATGCCTGTTATTGCTTCTTATGGCTTCTTGAGGCTTATGCCTTTTTTAGGCTGGCTGATAGTTTTTCTTCAATGCAAGTGCTAACGAGTCATTTTCTCACTCAGTCCTCTTAGGCTCTGTTCTCTCGTTCGAATTCCTTGAGGTGATGATGATGACTAAAGAAATTTGGTAATCACTAACAAGATCTTGCCATTTGCATTCCATTGATGGAACAGATACTTTCTCTAAGCCCCCCTCTCCTCTTCTTTGCTATCTGTTCTTTTGACTCTCCTTTTTCTCCTTCTGTTGTATATCTTGTCTGACTAGGATTAGCTTTGAATCCCTTTATTTTGGTATGTTTTTGTATAGTTTATTTTCTTTTAATAAAATTTGGTAAGTAATGTGGAGAACTCCCATTACTTTCTTTTAACTCAAAAAAAAATCTATAATTGATGCATTGATAATTGATGCATGCAGCTTGGAGCCATGTCAGTTGGCCCACACCAAGATGAAAGGGAGGGTAGATGGACTTCATCTGATATGTTTTGCATAATTAGTCCGCATCTCATATATTAATTGTGAGTTCTTAGACTCATTGGCATATGCCCCAACAATGTTGTTTGAAATGACTTAGATGAGTCATCCTAGAAGGAACCATTACCTCTTTTTCATATGGTGACCATCAACATTGCATTAGTAGGGGCGCTTTTGATTAGTGATTGAAATCGAAATAGATTGAATAGGAATCGTAATGATTATATCTTCTAACGTGTTTGGTTTATGATGGGAATCAAAATCAAAATGAAAATGAAAACTAAAGACTAAGAGATAATATGGATTAGATTTTGAGAGATGAGAGTCTTTCCTCCTCTCCCCCCCCCCCCACTCGAAATTGGAATGGGAATAGACCTCTTCCCGACCAAACTGTGGGAATGAGAGTCACTCATTTCTATTTTCATTTGGAAGTCCAACTCCTCCCAACCATAGATGCCATAGATATCGTACATAGATAAAGGCATTGCAATTCACAAGGGTCATAGGATCTCCTCAAACAAGAACCTGCATGTCAAAGTACTTCCTTAATATCAACTCCACAAACACCATGAGACATGAATATGAAACTCTAAAAATCTCCAAACAAATATTAAATAGAGTGATAAAGTTATTAAAACTAATAACTAATTAAAAATAGAATCTTAATTGTATTAGAACTTGCCAATGAATCTCAATACTTCCTCTGCTACAAAGTTCAGGTCGATAATGCTGAATTTATTAATATCATGAATCACCATAGTCGCAATTGCAATCATTGCCACAATAATAGCAATATGTAACAACTTATTAAATCAATAATTCAATAGTGAAATCTTTTATTGGTTCAAATAATAATTCTTCGATGACTCATCCTCTTTGATGTATATATCAAAATCGATGATGTCTATTGATATTTTTTCTCAGTATTTACTTCATGTTTACCATGCTGAGATTCCATCCAACCTATCTTAATGAAAATCAGATTGCCAGCTGTAATAACAATGAGTATTGGCTATTATGTACATACAAGTAAAATCCATCACAAAACTTTGTCATATTTATATATCTCTATTGAGTTGCTCCATGTATCTGTATATAATTATCTTTTTCTGAAAATAAATCAAATCCTCATGCATTGAGTCTTTAATAGCTCAAACTTTGGAGTAACTTCAAAATTAACTAATATACTAAAAATCTTATCAAACACCAATGTACAACAACAGTCATCTCCACCAAGCATATTTCATATTGCTTAATTTCCAAAGCTACTTCAAAATTGGTCCAGTCTTTTCTTTATATTGGCTAAATCTCCATAAAAACATCCATATATTGGATAGCTTTAAATTGATTTTTCTATATGATTGGATTTTTTAATATGGATCTTCATAATTGAATCAATTATAGCATCCTTTAAATCTTCTTAAGAATTCAAATCAACTGATCCTTCAAATATATCTTTTGTGAACTTGATACAGTATCTATATGATCAAGCTTTTTTTCCTCCAAATTTTCTACTTAACCAATTATTCCCCAAGCTGATCAGCCTTGTCACATTTTGGGTCTTTGAAAGTTGATTCAGTCTCTAACTAATTAAGCTTCTTTATTTTAAATCTTATTTTTAAACTAATATTATTCATTTTCTAGATCTTTGGAGAAGCATGGAACCAAAATCTATTCTTTAGATAATTTTTATTTGTGATGTCTCACCTTGTGAATAGCCATAATAATATTCCATATTTTCTTTATTTTTATATATCTTGGATATAGAAATAATTTTCTCTATCAACTGAAATTTGAAAACCCATATCACTTTCTATATTTCAAATTTCACTTTCCTCTCACAACTTCATCATTGAAAGTAGGCATCATCGCTAGCTTATCCATGATACTCCATAAAACCTATCTTTTAAATAAGATCTGACAAGATCCTTCCAATATGGATAATAAGTGTTGTTCAACTTATAGAGAGAAATATAGTAGTAAAAGCAACTTATTGATATTGATAAGGTCAAGCATCTCAAACCTATTAAGATAGAAGATAATAACATCAACCATAATAATTCACATCTTAAATCATCAAAAAAGAGTCTACATACTTGCATCACTGCATTGCAAATTATTGAAGCTTTTAACCACACCAAGCTACAAATACAAAATTACCAACAGTTAAGTTGTTGTTCTAAAAACTATACTCTAAATAAATATAATCGAAGTTGCAAATCACTCAACCATTCTCAAGTCTATAGCTCTAATACTATATAGAGCCATAAATATATGGACCACTAATCTCAACCCTTATCACTTAATACCATGTAGAATGGCATGCTACCAAGTAGGTCGATCATATCGACCCAAGATCTAAAATAAACACTAAATAAAAAATATTTATAGAGAATTGTGAGAAGAAAAAAATTATGAAAAAATTTGAGAGAAAAAAATAAATTTATTCAAAAAAAAGATCAAAATAATAAGTTTGGCTCTTCTTACAAAGAAACCTCACGAAAAAGGCTTCATGCACAAAAATAATCATTCTCTCTTTTTCTTCGTACACACTTTTCCACATACGAAGGAGATACCAAAGATTCCTTTAAATAGAGTATTACATAGGAGAATGTTTGACTCCTATTTGAACTCTAAAACCAAAAATCCACTAAAATGTAAACTCTAAAAATCTATAAAAGAAATAATTATTAGAGTCCTAAAGTCATTAAAACTAATGATCAACTATTGAATCTTAATTGAATTAGGATTTGATAATGAATCTTAATAGACACCAAAATTTAGGTAAATAGGGATGTTAGCTTGAGCTGGCAATGGACATGGTCCTGGTCTAGCTAGCTTCAGTAATCGCTTTAGTATCAATAGCCTTAAGTTTGGATTGGATCAAGCCGCTTTTTTAATTAACATACGCTTACGTCTTTCCCTGCATGTCAATTGCCTTTTCCCATGAAGCCATCTTCCTTTTTTGTTCAAGCATGGCAGCATGGACAAGAAAAAGTGATAAATGCAGTGAAAAGAAATATTTTTTTCTCTTGATTAAGAGTGATAGTATGTGATGTTTGATAAGATCATGAGATATTGGCAGAAATGACTTGGCCTGAATGCCTTAAAAAAGAACAGATAAGGATGAGTTTAGATCACCCCTACGAAGGCGCTGCATGACAGCTCTTCTCACAATTCTCCACCATTAGCATTTCCTTTTCAACCTCCAGCCCACCCATGTCCCCTTTGTCAGTCGATGCTAGTCTGAGATGGTGAATGTGGAAGATATATTTAGAAAGGAAGAAATCAAATTCCATGGCATGTTTAGTTGATTTGATCAAGAATCTTATGGGATTCATGAGTTGAAGCAGTACAACCAACAAAATTCTAGAATTATAGGCTGGATTTGACCCATATAACCATTCAGAAACAACTTTGGACCAAGTGCTTTATGCTGTTCTTCAATTATCTTATGCTTCCAACTTGGAGACGTTGCAGATGAGTGAAGAATATTTAGACCTAAAACTTTGAGAAAAAAAATTCATTTATTCGAAAATATGCTCATAATAATTAATACCTAAATAATATAAATGCTGGTCACATCGTCAATCATAGAATTACCTACATTTTGTCTTGCAGAGGAGTCCTGCTAGTTGGAAGTGGAGACAAATAACAGACCGAATGTAAAGAATCCATATGTTGAATTTTGGAGCGACGTTTGATACGGAGCTGGTTATTTAAAGAATTACATAACTTTGCATTAAGGATTTGATAAGAGAATATATGTTATATAAGTCCATAGAAGTTTATTACATATCCTGCATATATATTTAATCCTTTGCAAAGTGGAATTTGACGGCTAACAAAAACCATCATCGGCATACTCGCTGTCCACCCGCCCTTCATGGTGTTATACTATCTTATCCCAGCATAAAGTTTTTAGGATTCGTTTGGTAGGCTGAGTTCAGCTTAAAATGAAAATAAGAATGAACAGTGCTCATTCCAACTGTTTGGTAGGAAGGGATCTCATTCTGTTCTAATTGCGGAAGAGAATGTGAATGTTTTAATCTTTCAAATCTAATCGCTATCTTTTCTTGTATTCATAACTGACTCTGATTCCAATTCTGATTCTTATGGTGAATATGGCCATTCCGATTGTGATTCCAGTTCTAATTGTAGACGTAAACGAAAGCACATACGGTGTTTTCTTTCTTTTCTTTTTTATAACGGCGGATGTAATTTAATATTTTTATCCTCCTATTATTGTTGCAGGTCCCACCAAGCCAGCTGATAGAATGATGCTGCTTGTCTCCAGGGTCCAAACACAGTCAATAGGCCATTAAAGTGCCGAACCCATGGGAACCGTGGCGTCGGCCATCCGAAACGTGTAAAGATTTAGCTTGCATCCAGGTCGGCGCTTTGTTACTGTTCCATCCAGAACCTTTTTACAGTTTCAAATGCAACCATCGGCTTAGAAACATGAGTTACAGACCTATAACCTGTTCATAATAAGCGCATCAACTAAGAAGGCTACTGAACTGACGTGATATTTTTAGCACAATCTCGCTTTTAACAGTTTTGCAAAGGTTATTTAACAGTTTTGCCAACATTTCATTTCATGTACCCCGAATGCATAATTAAATCGGAACAGCATGGCAAACAATGGACATGTCAACCAAAGCTAATACTTAAAACCAGATTCCACTTCAACCAAGTAGTGCAATCAAGAGAGGACAACAGTACCAAATGATCAATAGATATAAACAATGTTGCTTAAAGAGTGGACAAAGACAAATTATTCACAAGGTCTGCATATTCTGTTGTCCTTAATTCTTAAGAGAGTAAAATATGTCTGCAACCAAAGCATATTAGTACTGATTCCATTCTACCATGGGCAAGAGACAGCTGTATGAATGATTAAAGAAGAATCTTCATGAAATCAAGCCGAGGGATCGAAAGTTTGAGACTTGGTTGTCCCTTGTGCAGTGTTGTTCAAACAAAACCCTGATAACTTGGTTCCTACTGACATCAGAACACTGGTCGGAAAGTACTTCTATCCCTTTCTATGTTCAGAATTTTTCACTCTCCATAGAGGATGTTTAATTAGTGCATCACCTGTTACGGATTTCAAATCTAGTAACTACAACCCAAATGCTTCCCACTTCTTTAAATGAATAAGGATATTTTATTTCTGCCATATTAAAATAACACCAATCAGTAAATATGGTCTTAGCATTTCCTGAATTTAAGCACATTAATACAAACAATCAATCAACAATCCATGCTCACTGTTTTTACGTGTCAGTACCAAATTCCCAATTCAAGAATACATTCACAAAACTTGATTTTTCATTGATGATGTCTTTGTATAAAGCCATACATAAAGTTCTGGAAGGCTCTGACATACCAAAATTTCTGAAATCATTAAAAGCTCACCATCCAAGCCATCAACAACTACAAATAAAATCAAACATGAGCACTCTTTTTACCTGCAATGCTGCACGAATATAAGATTTTCCAATAAATTCCTATCATATTCCTGATGTAATCTCAAAGAGATTGATGATGGATCCGATACCTCAATGTGATCAGGTCATTCCATGAGGACTTTAATATCACCTGGCATGCGGTTCCTTGTTGCAAGTTTATGACAAGCTTTCACTTCAAAGTAAACATAATAACTGTTCATATAGAAAGGAAACAAGCATTCAAATCAAAGAAAACATAATAACTAATCATATAGAAAGGAAACAGGCACTCAAACCAAAAGCAGTTATTATTCTACGTGATAGTCAAAATATCCCATTTTGAAACTTTAATTATCTCATTATATATTATTCTTCCAAGAGAGAATTTCATCCACCAGTCATTTTCAATTATTTGCTTCAAAATTGAAAATCTTCAAATAGCAATGAAGATCATCCTCATTATGGTATGGATCTGTCTGACTTGCAAGTACTTCCTGCTTCATAATAGTATGCGGCAGTGGTGTTTATTCCCCCAGTTAAAATCACAGACCAAGATTCTTGGAGATTCATGGATTGTTGATATCTTCTTTCCTTGTTCTTTAATTTTTGAAGAGCTAATCTTATTTAAATAGGGCTACAGTTACAAAGAACATTCATTTTTAGACTATAAGACCCTACTTAGCAACAATACCGACGCCCACTGCTCTTAAAAAATATGCCAAACAGCTTTGCATCCTCTCTCCTGGTTCTTAGAGGAAGTTTCCATAAAGCATCTGCAAAGCAAAGTGAAATACAAATGCAAGCACTTGCCTGGCTATCATATGAATGGACACGCCACAAGTATGTTTAACAACAGTTTTCCATCCAAAATAATGATCATGTTTGAGATTCCATACCAGTCATCATGCACGATAATGATCAGTGAAGAGCTGCGCTTACCCAAAACATAAAAGGAAGATGATAGATATGAAAAGAATAAATCAGCATCATTTAGAAGATGATGATCACGCAAAAGAAACTGAGGCAAGGAATAACACAGAGGGAAAATAGAAGCAGCTCAACTCTTTTCGACTACTATCAGGATGCAAAGATTGTTATCAATCAGAAAGTTGGTTTTTGCAATCATTGAACTGTTTCATGGTTTGGGCTAGACAAAATCAGGCAGGTTTGAAAAATATAAGCAAAAGCTGTAAACAATATCCGCAGAAGAACAGCTAAACCATGTAACTTCCACAGTAGGAGCAGGCTGAACAAGCTGTTCGTCAGATAGGTGAATGGGCTTCTTACATGACAAGTGTTTTCCCTCTATTTTAATTCACACCATCCAGAAAAGAGGAAAAATGGTGTACCAGACTTTTCCTTCTAGATGCAAGAGCCAGTTTCTTTGTTTGTTTCCAAATACCTTCTGGTCACCTACAAGGCAGCCTTATCTACATATATTTCACACAAATTAGTACTTCATTCTCATCAAAAGAACCAAAGTAATATGTCCACCAGCATGAATTCAGAACTCTCAGACAAGCCTAAGTCATCTGTGTTACCTTTGATACAAATGGCGAATGATGTAACACAAGGTACCAAAGCAGATGGAGGCGACTAGATGAAGGGCGAAAAGAATCAAATAATTCACATACAAAACAAAGACAATGCAATATCTCCTGTGTCTCCCATTGTCTCCTGTTAGAAGGAAAAAAGGTCCCGTCTCAAAGAGTGAAGGCACACTTACAGAAAATTATAAATTATGCTATTATATACCCATGGTATTAGTACTGGTACCTAAAGCAAGCAATGAAATAATTGCAACCAAAGCCCCAGAAAAAAGAATATCTCAAAGCTTAAAAAATAGACAGAAATAATTGACTCCCTCCTTAGCCATTTTCATGTTTACTGAATGAAAGAGCTAGAACAAGAATCAACTGCTCTCTCCAGTTACAAGGAATGGAACTAAAAATTGACAAATGCAAAGGTGCAAACTTAGTCTTCATAAAAAATTCTAGCACATATTGCAGTTTCCTGCTGTCAGATTGTGAAATCAAGAACCAAAACCAGTTTCTAAGTAGAAAACCCTTTGGGGCCAAAGAAGGACAAGGACTGATAATGTTATGCAATTAGATATTTTTTTTTATTGTGCTCAGTCAACTTCATGTCTACTTAAGCAACACTTGGTTACACTCGTGCAATTCTACATGCAGGAAACATTTACAAAAATAATATTTGAGCTGATATGAAAAAGCATATGAGCTTCTCTGTTAATGTTGTTTGTGTGAATAAAATTCTTGTCCATCTCCAAGATTGAAACTGAGATCACTCTATAACAAGAAAATTCCAATTTGCATATTGAAATGCTTGGCTATGCTAGAAACATCCTTGAGGTATAGAGTAGATTAAACCAACACTTCATTGTCACTAACTCTAATAAAACCTGGTGAAGTCTCTTTAGGTTTTTCATAAAAGTGAAAACTCATGTTTAGATATTGAAGTCAAGTTCCGGCAATTGCCTTGATATTAAGGTCACATTAACCTTTTGGCAACAGCAACAAGTATAGATTGCAAGTAATTGCAATTATTGGATTAGAATCATGCTTTTATCCCTTTTTTTCTTATAAAATAAGACAATCATGTTTCTGCCTCAACAACACAATAACCGTATAAAGTATCAAAATTCTGAAACTCACTACATTTTGCATTTAATTTCTATATTCAGTATTATTTAAATAAAAAGTCTGCAATGTAGAGAAGCAGCTTGGAAAGGAACTTTATTAACTCACTATAATTCTCATCTGATCTGACAGGATTAAAATGGAGAAGAAAAGATACAATAACAGTATCTCTATCTTTGTAAAACATGCGATATAAGAGTTACACAGAACTAGTGAGCGAACGTCATTGTGGATAGAACTCCTAAACTATAAAAAAATGATATATATATATATATATATATATATATATATATATATATATATATATAAAAGAATATTGATTGCCTACGACTAAATTCCAAATATTGTTGTAGGCATGGTTTCTTTCAAAATTTAGAAAAATTCATCAAATATGCTCAACATGGTCATGATCAGAATTTGTAGTTTATGAACTTCAGCTTTGATCTCAATGGTGCGCCAGTGCTGAAGTAGCTTCAAAACAATGATGATCTGATGATGGATCGAAATGATCTCTTAGCCCTTTTGCCAAGTAAACCTAATATAGGTCAAGACTGACTCCTTTGCTCATTCTTCCATGAATTTTTAGCAGCTTCAGCTGATGAACCACCAGAATCTCCATCACCATCCTTAGGTTTAGAAAAGAATGGATCCCATTCATGTGCACCAACTGTCTGACCTTCTCTAACAAAGCATACTTCCAACTATTCTCCTCAATGAAATCCTTATCTTCACGATCCTCAATTATGTCTGTCCTCAATTTTGTAACTTTGTCGATAATTGCCTGTACAGCCACATCAAAGGCATCCTCAAGAGTCTCCAATTTTGACCTAGGATCTGCATATATCAGCCTTGGTATGAGATTTATGACCTCCTCTCTCATATCCTTCACAACATCTGAAGGAATTTGCTTCAATGTTTCTTCGATGCTAACGTTCCTCTTACGAATATCATCTTCTGGGATAAAGACTGAATACTTCGAATAATTTCTTGGAAGATGCCAAGTGTATTGGGTATAAGCTGACCCCGGATGGAAGAAAACAGGGATACAACCAGCCAGCATTGAGTCAAAAGCTGATCTCCTTGTGTATGAATCCCCTTGAGGCTGCAAGCAGAACAAAGAGCTCTGGAACATCTGCATTATGCTGCTAGGAGAGTGACACTTGCTCTCGCCAAAATCGCATTCCAACAATTTACAAGCCTTAGACTTCTTGCACTGGTTGATAATCTGTCCTCTGATAGATTTTGGGTTATCAGGGCGTGGTGCCCCTGCAAAGGAGAAAAGAAACTTTCGCTCCAACTTTCTCATTCGATCCTGCCAAACAAAAACATCAGCATCCTTTGCCGGGTGGAAATAAGTAGGATATGGTATCCCAAAATCATTTGCATTCCATGGGCTTGACTCCACGACCAGCATAGACATGTTCTTGGCAGCCGGTAAGAAGAGAAGCTTGTTCCCCCAATCTGATTCAGAATCTGTCAGTCTCCTAAAATCCCATGTAATCCTCCCCGCCACCAAGAAGTGGTCCCTCCCACCCATCACGCTCCACTCTGGCCTCTTCATGAGCCAATCCACCAGATCAAGAGAGGCAGCATCCCTGACCGAGATGTTATATCCCCAAAGATACCGTGCTATGTCAAAACCAGCATAGAAAGGCACAAAGATGGCAGCTGCAATGGACGAGTCCTTGGTTAAGCATTCATACTGCTTCATTCGGTTGCTGAAGATCACATCCACTGCAAATTGGTTGGTGGCATACCAACCAGTATTTGAGAAGACCCCATTGATGTTCTCGAGGGGCGGACCCATGCCGGCATTGGTCATGAACTTGCACATGTTGGTCCAAAGACTCAGCTTTCTGCAATCTTTAAGCATGTCATCATTGAACCGGGAAGGGAGGTCATGGACATAGATGTACCTTCCACCACAAGGGTCGCTCTTGTTGTCAAGAGTCCTGAGAGCCCGACTGAAGGGGTAATTCTTGGGTGCTGGATGGGTATCAGGCAGCTTGGGATGTGGCATGACAAGTGGTTCAGATGGATGGTTGTCCTTGGACAAATGCTGGCCACTGGATGAAGTGAATTCAGATGGATTCTGGTCCTTGGACAAATGTGGGGTATTGGATGAAATATGGTGGAAGCGGGCAGGTCGTTCCGGCAGATTGATGGGGTTATCACTGAGCATGGCGAAATGGAAGTAGAAGATCAAGACCCAGAACATGGCAGCTAATGTAGCTAAGAAGCAGAGACGGGATGGCGGGTGCTTGTCGTTGGTCTTTTCCATCTCCTCGTGATAACTGGATGCAGGCGGACGCCGTCTCATGGGATTCTAACGTTCAGGCAAAAGAAAAAAAATGGGTCAGCCTCCTTCAATGACTACCCAATTCTCATCGATTTGAGCATCAAATTCCTATTGGTTAACGATCCAATTGAATCTCCACTGAAACCCTCACCATAAATCTCATGTAAAATAAAGACATGATGAATCACTCCAAAAATAGCATCGACCAAATCCCTAAATCATCATTCAGAATCCGAAAACTGGGCAAGGTAACAACAGAGCCCAGACCCGATTTCGCTACCCTAAATGAGTAAACAACTATATAAAATCATGAGATACAAGTCCTCAAATCACAGACACCATAAATAAATAAACAAATAAATAAAAACTCCTAACTGCAACGGCGGAAGCCTAGAGACATCAAAAACAGCAGAATTCGAAGGAAGAAATCGACCAGAAAACAACAAAAAAACCTACTTCTTGGATCTAATCAAGCCGATAAATGAACTAAAAACCAGATCTTGGAAACGAAAAGAAGGGGAAGCGAGAGAGTGGGAGAGCGTATACTTACAGAGCGCGAGCGAGGAATCGACACCGGAGCTCTCCGTCTCGAAGGCGAAAGCTCGGAGGGAAAATAAAAGGGCGGGTGGCGTGCCGGCCTGCCGTTTCTGAAACGCTGCGCCAGTCTCTTCCCGTCGGTAGCCGGTCGCCTTCTGTGCCACGTCAGATTATTTAGCGACGTGTCGGTTTCCGCTCTGCTGACGTCATCTGCATTTTATAAAAAAGCCCCTAGCTGCTGAAGTAATGAGTCCCTCATGTTATTATTCATGTCGTAACGGCCGTGCGGGAACCCGAGACGGGGCGGTGCTGCCGCGTATGGGTGCGTCCGCACGTGCTGATGCTCGACTTAACGGAGCGGCCCCGGTGCGAGCACGCGCCACGTATCAATCTGATTCGTCGTTTACGAATTAAAAAAATTTGAGAGGCGAACAGCACACGTTATACGTTTGATTCAGGCGCCGTCCGCCCCGGCACCCACGTCGGTGAATTTTTTTAATTAATAAGAAATGTCTTTAGGCAAAGTCAAGGTCAAAGTTGGGTGCCAGGAAGGCAGCTTGAACGCTACACTTCGGGTACGAGTGTAATTATAAGTTCATAAGATGGCAATATAAAAAAGAAAATTCGTAAATGATGATTGGGTTGCTGAGTAGCTTCGTTTAATGCTTGGAGTGGACTTTGTGCCATCGGGCAGCTGATTGCGGCATGATGAGCGGTGCATGGTCTCCACGACTGGGAGCACATGGCAAATTTAGGGAAGGGTAAAGTAGAAATTATATCCCACGCCACCCCTCGTGCACGGCCATGCATCAATCCAATCGGCCGTTCGTTCTTGTGAACGATTCTTTTTTTTTTTTTTTTTTGGTACAGACATCGAGATAAATACTTGATGAATAAAGCCTACGGGTACAAACATTTTGCGATCGATGTGGTGCACTGGTACGAGATGTACGTGGGATATAATTTCTCACGAATGAGAGACAATTGGGAAGAACAAAGGTTATGTCTTTGAGTTCGGATGCTCTGCAGTGTAATTTTTGCACATTAAAATGCTACATATTAGGAATGACCACCATATTACCCATCTCAGAGATAAAAAGCTCTTATTCATTCTTAAAATAGGGCAAGGCACTGTTAGTAAGAAACAGTGCATCTTTTATCACAAAAAAAATAAAACACAAGCATTGTAGTGATGAAATAGAATTATTCATCTCTAAAAAAGATAATATGGTAGCTATCCACCATGGTATTATACTATGTCATGTAAAAATTGCACTGTAGAGGATCTCACTTCTATACCTTACCAAAAGATAGATTCTCCTTTGTTTGAGTGAATCCACTAAATTGCAAAACTATCACCTTAAGATCTATGCAAACAAATAATTAGAGTTAAGAGTGCTTTAAGATATGTGTGGCATGCGATCCAATGGTTGATATTACAAAAGAAAATCGATTATTCTTTTGCATCAAAGATAATGTCCGAACCCAAGCGGAAAAGGACATGAACAACTTTTTTTTTTTTTTTTTTGTTCAATAATACAGCTTTTGAAAATAATGATTTTCTGGTTTGAATAGAATCTTGGAACTAATAGTAAATACAACACACCCTAAATCTAAAGGTAACATATTTTGATCCAAAGCCCCACTTAGTTGAGGGGCTATTTTTAAACAAATTGTTTTTTTTTAAGTAATTTGAACTCGCGGCCTCATTCAAGGGGAAGTGGAACTCCTGGCCTCATTTAAGGAGAAGTGTCATATCTTGGCCCAAAGAAAAGGGCTCAGTCCCAATTTAGGCCCAAACACCGAAAACATCACACAAATCTTAAATCATCAAAAAAAATGAAAAAATGAAAAAAAGACTCCCATCCATCGATCGTGGTCGTTGACCACCTACTGCTAAACCTCTAGTTGTGCTGCTACCGTGCCTTTCTATTGCCAGCCTTCCGAAATTGACCACCAATGCCAACAGCCTTCCGAAATTGACCACCAAAACAGGGGAAACCTGTTTTGTCGAGAGAAATCAAAGAGGAAGGAAAAAAAAAAAAAAGAGTTTCTCTCCTTCCTCTCTTCTCTTTCTCTTTTTCTCTCTCTAATTTCTATCTCCATTTTCTCTTTCTACTTTCTCTCTCTATGCATGATTTCTCAGTCTAAATTATTTTCTCTCTACTAAGATTTTCTAAATCTTTGAGAAGATCGTCTTAATGAGTTTGGATAACTCCAGTGAAAAGGTCCTGATCCGTGGTTATATAGCAACATGCTGGCACCAATCTTGATCCAAATTGGATTTACTAGATTTTATCATCCATATTTATTAAACCATCTGTACACTAATTCAATCATGATCTGATTAAAGCATCTTAATTAGACTGTTCAAGATGTCGGATAGTATTATCTAATCTGTCCTGTTCCATCTTATTAATTTCTTTCTTTGCTGATATCTCTCTTTACTTTATTTATGAACCTAATGAAGGGTCCCCAACTCTGTTTGTTTGAATCTAAGTGGACCTAACAGAAACTTCGAATCACCATACTGATAGGACAGCATGTTTGCACCATCTAAGCTTTTGTTATATATTATAAGATTTAGTTTTTATTGATCTTTATTGAATTTTTGCATCTTAAATGATCTTGATTAAATGAAGTTATTTGATTGGACTGATCTCTAATCATCAAATAGTGTATCAGTCTCTATTTTGACTTTTATCGAATACTATTAGTTTGATCATGCTCGATCTCTGTTTAACCATCTGTATCTTAGTTTGATCTTAACCGAATAAAATTATAATGATTGAACCGACTTGGATCATTAAATGTGACTACCATCAATCTTATCTTGATTGAGATGAACATAATATTTTAAAAGTCATTATCTTATCTTATGTTGGATCATTAAATGTGACTGTTGAGATGAACATAATATTTTAAATGTGACTGTTGAGATGAACATAATCTTATCTTGATTGGATCATTAAATGTGACTTGGATCAATCTTATCTTATGTAGTAGCATATTGATTTGGTTCATGACTGTTGAGATGAACATAATATTTTAAAAGAAATTAATTTATGAATGAAATTTGAATTGTGAAAGGATTATATCCGTATGCTTATTACTTAGAAAGTATTGTATATGTGACTTCAATTCTAAATTAATATACTTTATATGTTTATTTTCAGTATATTATTATTATCAGATTTATCTAATTAAGGTGTTCATTGCTTACTAGACTGTTAAGCTTATTATCCTCTTTTTTTTTTTTTTCAGATTCAGATATCTAGTTTCAGACATAGGGATTGGATTTATCAAACTAAAATATTCATTGCTTGCTGGGCTATCAAGCTTATTATCCTCCCTTTCTTTTTTCATATTCAATTTAGATTTAGTTAGATTTATTAACTAAATATTAACTTTTAGTTATTTAAATTATTTCTATTATGTTGTATTTGATATCATAATGAGACGTCTTATATGCTTGTGGGAAATGTGCTTTATGAGTATATGGTGTTTGCCACAATCTCTAGCTTACGATCTTAAATCGAGGGCATGATAGGAAGTCCTAAAGAGAGATATGTCAAATATAACTTTAGTCGTTCTTAATACCTTTTGCTTTTGTTAGAAAAAGAGAAGGAGTATTTCCTATCTAGCCACCCAAATATGGATGAGAGATGTGAAGCGAAATTTGAGTACAGGGGTAAAATGATAATTTTAAAATTTTTTTCAAAATCACTATTTTACAGCAAAAATAATTAATTAATCTAATTAATTAACATATGTTTATCCTACACTAGGATCTAAATATGATATATGGCATGCATGCATTTAAATTTGAAATTCAAATTTGAACAGTAAACAATTTACTGTTCTGTGTTCAGAACACAATACCTTTGTGCGGATAGTCGATCACTGCAATCTGATCACCGTCGGGAGGCTCTGATCGCTGCAACACAACCACACAGATGTCTGGCCTCTGGAGATCATCCACACGAGGCTCCCGATCTAATCGGCTCCTCACGAGTGCTAGCTCGTTGTAGAGTCTTTCGACGGTCGATGTGATCGAACTCCTTCGATCGATGTCTGTCGATTCTTCGGATGCTCTGGATCATCAGCAAACGTGCTTGAGAGGATGTTGAAGATCTTTCAAAAATTTGGTGGGCTCACGACACTCGTAGCTCACCTTCTCACTTTCGAACCCCAGACTGAAACCCTAGGGTACACTAAGAAAAACTCTGCACCCTTTTTCTTTCTTTTTCTCTCGGAAGGTTTTGGACCTTCACCTCATGCAGAAAGGTTCCTCACACCCCACTTTTTTTCTCAGAATTTTTCTTTTATGCACGCCCCATCCTTCTCCTCTTTTTAAAACAACGTCGAACGTGTCTTATCCGTGTGAGAGGATAAAGACAAGTGGTTACACATTTGAATTCAAATCAAATTTGAATTCAAACTAAAACCAACTCATCCCTATCCACTTATGGCGTGAGAAGAGAAGGGCGTGGAGTCTTTGTGTGTGGAAAGGTTTCACGAGAAACTCTTTCTCGTGTGAAATGTGGGGCGCTAAAGTGGATAATGTCATGTAAGCGCAAGAGATAAGTTATCCATTCAAATTCAAACACGCTTTGAATTTGAATGGCTAACTAATCATCTTTATCCAAATATTGGCGCACAAGAGTGGGCGTGAGAAGGGCTTTGCGTGAGAGAAAATTCATGAGAAGTTTCTTCTTGTGAATTCAAATGGGCGTGGAGATTGTGAGGTGGTGCAGGAGTTTGGGTCAAGGTGGTTTCATTATTTAAACCAACCTAATTGAACCAAATAAGTTAGGCCCAATTAGACTAATTTAAACCCAACTTAATTAGGCTTAATTAGGCTCAATAAAATCCTAATCAAATCAGAAATTGACTAAGCCCAACTCCTGATCAAATCAGGGATCAAACCATCTCGACGATTAGGTCAACTCTTAACCTAATCAGGTCAAACCCAACTGAATCCAATTCAATTAGACTTGATCCAAAAATAATTACTCAATTAAATTGAGTTAATTAGCAATCAAATCATAATAAAATCTCTCATAAATATTGAGTCCAAATCCGATGGACAATCGGATATCAAAGTCCATCAACGTGAAACCTTGATCGAAGAGTCCTAAACTAGTGGACTCTTGACCCGGTACCCAAAATGTGTGGGACTTGTGATCAGAGAATCCTGATTCTCGATCACAGAGTCTCAGACATGTAGGACTCATAGTCCATGAATATTAGGACTCTTCATCAGCCATCAGATCAGATAGGAACCTCTAATATGTGTGACCTCGCAGGTTCGAACCTAAGCCGGTAGATAGGAACCAATTCCTGTACTAATCGAAGTGACCATCTAGCAATGGTATCCGACGTCCGGATAGGTCGAATAGTCGCAATCGCAACACTCAGAACCTACGTGAATATGGTTACTGTATAATTCATCCCTTTTGACCCCTGTGTTTAGAATGACTCAGGGTTAAACTGTCAACCCTGATTAGATCATCCGAGTCGTGTTCAACTCAATCAATCCTGTGACTCCTCACTAGGACTACCCTGATCAAGGTTTTGCTAAATTGAAACACGACTGTACACAGCTCCTGAACTAGAGTGGTCAATCCCATCTTGACACACGCACCGACAAGTCAAGTACTTGACTACACCCAGCAGCCTTCCGTCACTGAATTAGAAATTCAGGTAGTCCAGTGCCTAAGTGCAGTGAGTTGCTTGCAAGTCACCGTGGCGGTCTCAGGTCGGAGAGACATTTATACCCATATCCCATCGGAGCAAATCTTGACAGCAGAGATAGCTCCAGAGTCGGTCACGTTCAGTGCAGATGTACCCTTACATCTCACCTGTATGCCATATCAGTATCTCCATACTCTTGGTTGAGAAGACAACCAACTTATATGGCACACAACGACCTATGCTCGATAAACATTGTTGTCCTTGGTAACAACGTATCATTTGGTCGCGAACAGGTTTAAGGACTAAATGACAAATCCTCCTTTGTCGAGTCTAAATAGTCCTAAGGACTTCACCACAACACAGGAGTTCATTAGAAGATGATAATTTGTGATGAAAAATATCAAAATAATTTTTATTTATTTATGATTTATGTACTAATACAATAAAGAGCACAACCGTCAACAGGTTGACGATTGGCTTTGGGACACTATTCCCAACAAGATGAGCCCAAGTTGTTGGTATCATAAACGAATGATTTTACCAAATGTAGTATTTGTAGGGTTGTTAATAATTTGATTTCAGATCAAAAATTGGATCGAACTGAACCAAAAAATCAAATCAAAATCAAACTAAATATAGTTCAGTTTGGTTTTTAATTTTTATTTTCAAAAATTTTGATTTTCAGTTCGATTCAGTTAAAAAATCAAAAATCTAAAAATTGAAGTTATAATTTAAATTTATGTTGTTTATTATTTTAAGAACTTGTTGGTTACATGGATGGATGATTGGATATTTGATTTGGTCTATTGTTATAATTTACTGTGGTGTTTGATTGCTTGTTTGTATTGTACATAATATGATTTTTGATATGTTATATTTTATTTATTATCGATTTATCATTTATCAATTATCAATATATCATTATTTATTAATTATTAATTTTTAATGTAAGAAATTAAATAACAATAAATTCAACAGATTCTAAATTTAATTAAATGTAATATAACAAACTAACAATGAATCGATAATAATTATTTGAATATATTATGTCAAAAATAGATAATTAAAAATAAAAAAATTATAAAAAATCAAATAATCGAATCAAATTGAATCAAAATTTTCGGTTCGGTTCCTCTCTTATTCGGATCGATTTTTGATTTTTATTTTTTTGTTATTTGATTTTTAGGTCGGATTGATTTGGGTCGGTTAAAACCGAATGAATAGCCCTATTATTTGGCACCCACACAATTAAGCTGTAAGAAAAAGACCTAGCATGACTTCAAATAAAGTAAGGTGGATCCTTCAATTTGATGATAGTTCAAATTTTAGAGCACGTTCTACTTGGTGTAACCCTTAGCATACCAAGAACAAATTTTAAATGGAATTTTTGTATGTTGTGTATTAAGGGTGAAAGTAGTATGAAAAATATCCGTTCAGATCTATTTTCGTATCTAAATTAATTCGAATATGAATAGAAATTTATAAATATGACTAATATTCATATATGTAATTATATCCATTAAAAAAAAATAGATATAGATATGGATAGACAACTATCCAATCCGTATCCGAATATCCGATTCTATCTATAACTCTATATAATTTTATATAATACTTATTAATTTTTTAAAAAAATATACAATCATATAAATATACTTTTACTTGATTTATCATCTATTTAGTAATATCTTCTATTATATAGTCATAAAATTTAATTATTCAATTTATATCTATAATTGTATTCATACTTTTAGTATTCGATTTGTATCCGTATCCGTTTAAAAAAATATAAATATAAATTTTTATATCTGAATAATATTTATATCTATATTTATATTTGTTAGATAAAATAAATAAGAATATGAATATATTGGTATCCGATCAATATCCATGGGATAGTTTGCTTATAAAAGGTTTATTATCTATTTTACCCCCCATGTTCACAAAAAACCAGATAGGCACACGCTAAGGGTATGCTAAGTTTACACAAAGCATTTATTTTCTGTTGGATTTGTCTGGAGCAATTGACCAAAGATGCACGCAACCTCAACATTTTATTGCTTTGAGAGTGTAGATCCAAGGCTGGTGACAGTTTGGTGCCACAGGAGCTTGGTTTCCCTTTATTCATATCATCCAAACAAATCAGCATAGGAGCCAATTGTCTAGATATCATTCAAGATCGAGCAGACTTCTTAGAAAGTCAGTGGGATGAACCAAGTCATGTACCTATATAAACCAATTATTGGAGTCTTTTTCTTAGTATCACACCCCAAATCTAGGATATAACATGATCATACTATTGAGAAAATACTGATGAAGTTGACAATCATAATCTTAAACAGAACAAAAGATCCACCACAAATAAAACTTAATAAATGAAGAGGCATGAGTTACATATCTTAATAAGTAAAATTTGTATATTCTTATCAGATTAAATATAAATTTTTCATATAAATAATCAATTAATTAGAAAAAATGATAAGTATTATAAAAATAGAGCATTTCATAGTATTGTATGAATAAAATAAGGTTTATAGGATACCATGTATGCTCCGATCAATAATAATTCATAAACATAATTCATTGTGTAAAAAAAATCACAAATCATTCTTTGCCATAATTATATAAAAGCAGTGCTCTCAGATATTTATGCTACAATTATATCTGTAATAGAGCCCATACTCTTAATAGACAAAGTTTTTGTTTTATATGCCTATTTTATATCCTCTAGCAAGTTCTGTGTTTGTATGGATGTTAGCTGTGGATATTGATTTTCTCCAATTCTAATGATTCATTTGTAACTATTTGGGAGCTTTTAAAAATTTTAATATCTTTTTTTTAAAATAAATATATACATAGGTAGAAAAGCTACTAAATGGTATGATCAGATTCATATTTTATGAACATACTATTTTTATTAAAAATAGTTATGAAACTACTTTACATAGCAAAGTACGAATTTTTATATCACATATGCTAATCCTTATTTTAAAAATAATATGATTTTATCAATAATAGTACATATGTATAGAAAATATGATAATTTAAAAATTAATAAGGAGTGTAAGATCTACTCACATTGTCCTCCTTAGGTTGCAGGCTTCAGTAGATAAATCTGCTCCTATTCAAAATATTAAATATACAATTAATTTCTATCCGATGAATTCAATGGAATTAAATAATAAGAAGAGGAGATTATTGATTGGGTGATCGATCTGATAGGTTGCTTGCATGGTAGTCCTAGGCTTCTTTAGGTCAACTTGGGTCCATAGCTAAGGGAACATGATTTTGAATTGGTCTGAGAGAGAAAATGGAGAAAAGAGAGAAACACTAGACAGAGGAAAAATATGAGAGAGCTGTCTCTCTCTCTCTTTTTTTCTTTCTTCTTTTTCTTCTTCTTTCTTGGCAAAATGGGGGTGATGGTTCGTGGTCCTTGGTCGACCAGGTCAATAGGCTCAATTGGAGGTTTGGCAGTAGGCTGTGATGTATGGCTGATAGTGGGTAGTGGTGGACGCTTGATCATTGATCACAACAAATCAAATAAAAAGCACCCAAAAATAGGGGAACTAAGTGGCCTTTTCATTGTTTTGGCTATTGGCCACTTACCGGCCTCTATGGCCTCATCGTGGAAGGTTATAGAGAGGTCTTGTTACTAACCACGAGTTTAGCTTCAAGAGGAGGCAATGCTAATGATCCGAACAAGAGAAAGAAGTGCTGTAAAAATAGAGAAAATTTTTCTCATGATTTTCAGGCAAAACCTATGGTGGGTGATGGTGCCAAAAAGGTCACTAGATGAGAAGAGAGAGAGAGAGAGGAAGATCAAGGCTTACCTCTGCAGCATTCTCCAATCTTAATTTGCGACAGCCATAATAATAGGGAATGATGGATTCGAAGAGAGAAAGTGATGTGATGCTCGACAATGGACAATCACATCAAGGAGATGTTCCAATTTATAGAGAGCCCAGGGCTCTTTTCCTTTGGATGGTCATTATTTTTCTCTCTCTTAAATCTTTGGGGAAGAGACTCTTATTAGGAGTCCCCTTCAAAGTTTCCTCTCTTTTTTTTTGTGTGTGTGGGCTTGGGGCTGTTTCAAAGATGGCTCGGTCCAGTGGACCGGACCATCACACTTGGTATTTGACATAGAGAGATGCTCATGTCTACAATAAACTAATCTTTCATTTTTTTTAACAATTCATAATAAACCTATGTTTCTGCCTGGACCGGCCCATCACACCTAGTATCTGACATAGAGAGATGCTCATGTCTACAATAAACTATTCTTTCATCTTTTTTAATACTTCATAAAAATCTATGTTTCTGCAGCAAATGATAAGCTCATTTAACAAGTATTGTTTCGGATTTCTAATTGCCCCAGTGCAACTGAAACTCCCTCATTGATATTTGGCATATCCCTTCAAGTAAGAGTTTTAAGACTAAACATATCTACAAAATAAAACTATACTTTCCCTTATCTTACTCTAATGAAGTTTAGATTTCTATAACTCCTGACTCCCCTCTTTTCTTTGCATTGCTACTATCCCTCCTCCCTCTTCTTTCTTTAACACTCAAAACAAAAAACAAAAAGAAAAAAGAAAGGAGTGATATACTACTAAACTAAACATGACTTCCAGATAGTTTCAAAGTCAAAATATCTACAAAATAAACTGTAGTCTCCCTACAGATCATTCTTGTGAAATTTAGATTCCCCTTCCCAAACCTCTGCATCTTTCTCTCTTTTTCCTCTACATCCAAGTCTCCTCCTTGCCATGCCTTCCTCTAGCCCCATCACAACAAATTCCCAAAGATATTAGATCAAAATTTCCTTTTTTGGGTGTTCTAGATGAATTTACAACTCAATTATATCGGGTGTAAATACGTTGGGTAGAATCCGAGTATAACTTATCCTTAAGGCTGCAAATGGGTCGGGTTGGCCCATGACCCAACACAACCCGCCCCCCTTAGATATGATCTGGTCCATTTTTCAAGAGGCCGAGTCGAGTTTTAAAATTGAATTTATTCTATTTTCTGGATCGGATTTAGATTTACTAAGTTCGAATATGATCCGATCCAAACTCGGTATACCGCTGGGATTTGAATTTATTTGAGCTTCTAAGTTGTAATTTAAGGCTTGTATCATCAATATTTTCAATATAAAGGTAGATTTAAAATTATTTTTATTTTTAAATTATTTTGAAATAATATTATTTATTAAGCATTATGTGTAGTAAATAGTAATTGATCATGTGGTTATTAAAAATGTAGTTATGTTTGACCCAGCTTCGATCCAGATCCAAAATTTTTGGGTTGGATCTAGATTATATATAGAACTGATTCAACCCGATGATCCTTTGGATCGAAAATTATGGTTCTAAACTCGGTCTAATCCGACCATTTCTTCTATTAGATTGAATTTGGATCGAACATGAGGATCCATTATAGGAACCAGATCAGATGAAATCACTCAAAACTTGGTCTGACCTGACCCATTTGCACCTCTACTTATCCTTTAGCTCTATAGGACAGTCATCCAAATAGAGCTGTCCAGACGGACCGATCCGTCTCGATCCATCCCGACCCACCTCTAAATGAGACTAGGTGGGCTGATCCGTTTAATTGGTGGGTTGGAAAAACTCCAACCCGATCCGATCCATCATGGGCTACGGGTTAAATGGGCCAACCCGCCAAAATCTCTCCCTAAAAAAAAAAAACTGTTAACCTTTCTCTCTACTCTCTGCATCCTCTTCATGATCTTTGGAGGGTTGATAATTTTTTTTACTAAACAAAATAGGCGGATAATTGAACAAGAGTCAAGATCTCAAGGGAATTTGATAATATTTTTTTTTACGAAACAAAATAGACAGACCAACCCGCCTCAACCCATCCCGATCTGCCAATCCAAACGGGGTGGGTCATTTGATCCGCTCTTAAATGGGTTGCTAAAATATGAATCCAATCTGCTCCATTTATATGGCGGGACGGGCCAATCCGATGAGCCCAATCTAAATTGGACATCTATAAATAATTAGTCACCAATGTGGCCAACTTTGCAAAGCGACGCCATTAACTGGCCTATTGCCCTCCCTAGGTATGTAAGTAGTCTTAAAACGGGGCAAGCACCGAATCGAATACCAAATATTAAGTAGTAACGAATGAACATCTAAACAAAATTGAAACATTTTACCAATTCAACGAACCGCTACCATGGAGTCCCCCTCCATCCAAATTCTACTGGCCTAAAGGATTATATAAAACAATCCATCCCACGCCCTGATATGCTCTGCCAAAGGAATATTGGTGTAGAAAAGCTTCCTCCTCCTGACTCCTCCCCTCCTGCCAAGATCCTCCCGTCGTGGCTTCTCATGACAAAAGCCATGCCACCACAAGTCCCATCTTCTAAAACACTTCACAAGAAGTTTAGCTTGAGGGTACCCTCCCCACCGCAAGTCACAATTCCTTCTACAGCGCAACTAAGCCGCCGGCCCTTCCCCTTTCTCCTTTTTCCCACTTTATTATTATTAAAAAAAAAAAAAAAAAAACCCAGCAAGTAGAGCTTTGGTGATACAGAATGCTAAGGGGACACAAATGGGCCGGCCCGGAACTACATTTCCGGGTCCCGACTATCAAAAATTTGGGCCTAAGCACCATAGCGCTAAATCATGGCGTTAGGGCGGGAAACCAAACCAAGCTTCAGAGAGAGCGAGATGGACGGCGAAGCGAAGAGGAACAATGAGTTGCAGAGCCTACTGGAAGCCATCAACTCAACAGAGGTGAGCGATCTCTCTCTCTCTCTCTCTCTCTCGCTCTTCCTCCAAAAGCTTGAAAGATTTTCTAATTTATGCATCTCATTTGCTCCATTTCCTCCTTTCTTCCGGTCCCTTTTGTTCTTCCCAAGATTTTGATATCCATACGTTTTGCAGCTCTAGATCCCTATTAATGCGCTGAAATCTTGTTTGTATGGGGATTTAAGTACGGTTTGAGTTTCTTTTTGATGTGATTGAAGTATTCCGATTCCCTGAAAAATTTAGGGTTTCATTTTGTCAAGGTTTAAGTATGATTAGGAACCTCTGAACTAGAGTACATCGTTTGTGAATGAATTTTGATATGTATCAAAAGTTCTGTTTGCACAATTGGTGTCGGTGGTAATGAGTCAGAATGGTATTATATCTCGACCAAAGTTTTATTAAGGAGTAATAATCAGTTTTGGTTGGTCCTTCGATGGGAGAATCTGGGTTAGCAACTTGGCTAGATGAAGAAGCAATCTCTATAAGCAGGTTTTGATACACTTCATTTGTAAATTGAGGCAAATGCATCTCAAGATTTCGTACGCTGTAACAGCAGGGGAAAGTCTGGGGGGATAAATAAGAGTTCGACTTGGCTAGGTTGAACAAATGGGAAAATTTCAAAGTTGTTTTCTTTACTGCAATAACGCTTTCTATTGTCATGCGATTTTGATTGAATGTATGCTGCCTGAATGGTACTTCGGATCTTGATGATCCACCATCTTGCTGGGCCAAGCGTTAGTGCGTGACACTATACTTCATATCTTCATAATGATGTTAGAAATATTATTTCCTCAGTCTTTCTGTTAATTGTATTATTTTCATATTTGGATTTATCTTCCTTATTTTGAGTACATAATTCATGGATCCTACGTTATTTTGATGGTCATCAACCTGGTTATTTCCTTATTACAGATTTTAGAGAGCCGAACAGCACTTATCAGCCAACTTGGAGATTCATGCCCGTCTGAGACATCTGATCAGACCCTTTTGTTTGAATACCTTGTCGTATCTTATGCATTTTTCTAATTTCATGGGTTGTCCTATGCAGTGAATCTAACGGATTTATGGACATGTTCACACTTCTCATCACCAGATTTTGAAAATGAAACTGGTGGCTAATTGCTATATTAATTTCTTTTGTTCTCTAATCAAATATAGAAAGTACAGCAAAGTGTGCTGGTGGTTCCATGTTAGGAATAAGGATTTGTAGGGAATGGTGTGGTGCTTTTCTTAAAAAGGAATATTTTATGCTTCGTGCCTTTTATGCTCTAAGAATGGTGCCTCTGCATCCTATGTCATATACTTATTTTAGTTTGAATATTCCTCTGAAAACTAGTATTATGTGGTGTTTTAAATGTGAAAAAGCTGTTTTCTACTGTCATACTTTCCTTTATCATAAATTTCTTTGAACTATATATTTTTAGCTACTTCTACTAGCTTCTTTTAAGATGTTACACAAGGAACCATACAAGTTAGATCCAATATTCTGCAATGTGGAACATATATAATTTTTTAAGCATCATATCTTACAAAATTACTACCAAATGAAATTCCTGTCCTTGTACTTTCTGGTTTCTGAAACATCTTGACTGATGTAAGTATCAGAATGATCTTGCACGCAATTTGAGAATAATCGTGCTTCATAGTTTTGATCACCTTAACAAAAGTTTGGACATTTTGGAATGACTCCCCATGCTTGGATGCATCACAATGCATGCTAAACAAAGTAATTTTGCATGTAGCTTCGAAATACTTGGAATCAGATATGTCTGACTGCCCATGCCAGTTTCTTATCCTTGGAATGAAGGTAATTTTTGTATATATCTCAAAGCATTTTCCTACATACAAGGTCTCTCGAATTAAATTATGACATTATGCAAACTTGATTGCTGAAATGATGGAACATGCCTAGAATCATGTGTCAGGCAAGTGTATGGTGTCAAAAACATCTTCCAGCCACAGTTGGGTCATCTGATGAGCTTCAAGATGAAAACCATTCCGGCCTATTTTTTCAGGTATGCAAATCATTTCTTCCCAAATTTATGTGCAAAGACCAAATTGTTTCAATGGATGAAAACAAGGAGCACTCATATTTTCTTTTTATCATAAAATTTAGTGTGCATAACCTACAAAAAATCAGAAACAACTTGAGTGTTGATGCAAACAAGGGGCCTTATCTCATTGATTTAGAGCAAGCGTATGTGTTGTGTCTACTGTTGGTTTTTCTCCAATGCTGAGTCTGTAAAACAAAAAAAAATCTCTTGTATTCATTTCTGACCATGTCCGTTGAGGTCTTTTCAGGTCTTCTCTTTTTGTAAATCTCTGGCTTAACACAAATTGTAGATAAGGTATGCAATTCAGGTGGATGCTTGAATCTTTTAATGTCTTAATTATCTTCCTGGCACCATCAGGCTTTTTTGGCATATTTCAGTGTTCGGACTGGGATGTGATGGAGTCATAGAATCTAGATCATTAATCCATCTAACTATCCTCTGCTCTTAGAAGACTGTTAAACTATTATATCATTCCTAGAGAAATATCTTGCTTCTCAATTGGACCAACATTTTGTGTAGAGAAACATTTCTGTCTGCACTTGTGGCTATCATCTGCTTCACTGGCTTATGCCATGACTTGTGCGCTTAAGTCTAATTAAGTACTAGGACAAGACTTTATTGGTTCTGGTTGAAGCTTAAGTCATCATAATTCATAAGACATGAACCCATGTACTTTATAAACGAAAGATAAGAATTACAAAAACTTCACAGTTTTCCTCACAGCTTTCTTATATCACATAGTTTTATGTCTACATCTCTCTCTTTTCTTCCCCAACCTTTCATGTGGCCTAGTTGTCTTCTTTAACAATGTCACTCTTTCTTAAAACTGTCAATGTTGTTTGTTTTCATGCATGTCCTTTGAAGTATTGTCGTATATGATTGATTCCTTATTCTTGTTAAATATGCTTTATGCTTGCAAATTTATTTCTGCATGGTAAATGCTATGTTGCAGACTTATAATAAATTCTATTACTAATCAATATCCTTCTGTTGCAGCTAATTTTGGATTCTTTAAGTTTCTCCTCGACCAGTATTTCTGCTTTGGCAAGATCTCCTATTAGAAGGGAAAAGGAGGTGATGCTTATCACTGAGAATTTTGTGGTGGAATTATTAAGCTTTACAAAGACTGTAATATTGGAGATTGAGGTAGTATTTGTTATTGAATATTATTTATGTAATTGTGAAGCTTGAATAGAAGCTGGAACTTGAAAGGATGCAAAGAATTTATTATGTTGAGCTGGGTTTGGAATAGTCCAATATAAAGACCACCCTCTAGGTTGTAGTAATTGAATATAATTAATGAGCCATATGGTGCTTTTAGAGATGGTAAGACTATTCCCAATGATTACTTGTATGTTATCTACATGCATTGTGTGTGCGCGTATGCATGAGAGAGAGACTAAAGCTCACTAGGTAAATTCAATACCAAATCCTACAGGTTTATCAAGATGGTGGGCCATTTTAAGTGGAATAGCAACACTATTAATATTTATTGGAACATCTTAAAAAATGTGCATGCTAAAATCCAGTGGAGATTTCTAAGAATGAATTAAATATAATCATGGACTGTGTCAAAACAACCATCCATTTCCTGTTCTTAGTATTTGGATATGAAAGCTTGTGCACATTTTAAGCTTGTAAGTGTTTTTCATAAGTAATGATCAATAATATGGATTGCACAAGTAATATGTAGGCTACAGTAGTTGGCTCAGGTAGGTGGATACACATAGCAAGCATGCACATATGAACACACATATGTACATATATACATATACACACACACACACACATTGTGTATATATTTTACACATTTACATATGTACATGCATATGTGCTTTACACGTTATAATATGTATACATGCAGATATATCCATGCAGTGATGCACTAATGTGCACATGCGTACAAAGTTCAGAATCCACAACATTCAAGATTGCAGAAACCTTAGACCAAATGTCCTGATGGTTTCTTACCATGTATCAAATGGCCATGAAATGGATAACTTTAGAGGGATGAAATAATTGGATGTGGTTGGAAGTGCCCATATTTCCTAAATTTGGTCCAAACTTTTTTTTTTTGAAACTAGCCCGTCCATTTTCATACTAGACAAACATAAACGAGGCACAAAAGAATGTTGATTATGTATTTGAGAACTGTCAAATGGTTTATTTCACATTCTCTACTATGCTCTGTATTCTAATGTTCCCTTTGCTGCCTGCACCCCTGATATTTCTGAACACCCACCTGTTTGACTTGAATTCTAACAGTAAATGATGACAATAAATGTCATTTTTCTTCTAAATTTTTTCTCAGTGTAGTGATCTTTAGTTTACTTCCTATAGTATAGAAATTTTAAAAACTGAAATATTCCTTAGAACATCTTGTAAAACTATCGAGCTATATCTGTCGAGCAGTATCAATGTTGCTCCGTGTCTCTTTTATACGTATAGGGTTTTATATGTATCCTAATTCTTAATATGTTCTTATACAGAAAATTCGTTCAATTGCTTCAGAAGTACTCAAGGTGGCACAAGTGGTTCTGGATGCTGCAATAAAGCTATGCAGAGCATATTCTCAAGCCACTAAATGGGATTCCCATGGGATAAATATTAACAGAAACGAAGGATCAAAGGATGATAAAATGGTGGATTATTGTAATCACGTCATCAGCATAACAGTTTGCACCATAGAGAATTTGTACGAACTGGGAACCTTTGCAGCTTCTGGAGGGAGTCTTGCTAGTGTGCTAAATGTGTCGTGGAAAGGTGTTGTTTCTTTACTGCAACTTGGTAAAGGGGTTTTAGCTGAAAAGATAGTTGTAAGTGATATCATTCTGACCCTGGTTTCACTGGCCATTGAATCTCTGAAATCTGCTTCCCAAGCATTGTCGACAACATTTCAAGAAACCCTGGCCATAAGTGAAGCAAAAAGGACATTTCTACCAATAAAATTTTACTTGATTAATGCTGTACGGATCTCCTCTGAGTTTCCATGTGAAGCCATAAATATACATAAGGAGATCACTAGGTGTGCGCTGTTGATATCATCTTTAGGCATTTATTTTAGCAAAGACACGCATCTCAGAGCTGCAAGTGAGGCACTGGCAGAGTTCCTGGAACCAACATCCTTTCTCCTATTACATACATTACTGAATTCAGCTGAGATAAAACCCGAATCCAAATTCCTTATTATGGATTGGTTATTTGAAGATGAGATTGAGTCTGATTCCATAATGCTGCAGAATAATGTTACTACTGCTGCAAAGTTGACTGCCTTCGAGAGCTTATTCACTGTGGATTCTGATGCTATCCCCAGAACCAAAGCATTATTACTTGGCCGGGTTATTGTATTCTTGTATCTTCTCAAGACTTCTACAGTTCTGAGAGAAGAAATGGTACTTGGAATCTCTAGGAAGTTGGAGTGTCTTCTGAATATTTTGATTCATGAAGATATCTACTCTTCCATTCTTGGTTTGCAGATACCTGTTCTGTGTGGTTTTGGCACAAATCCTGGAGTTGTTTGGCAACCCATGTTATCTTCTGTTTTACATGCTCTAAAGACTTTCATTATTGTTGCATCTTCTTCAGATCCAGCTTGGATGGAGGTGGAAACCTTTTTATATGAGAACCTTTTCCACCCACATTTTCTGTGTGTGGAGATTGTTACAGAACTCTGGGGCTTTATTATTCGCCATGCTGAAACCGATATGGTCAATTGCATTCTTAACATACTGTTTTTATTTCTAAAGACGATAGCATCATCAGAACCAGCTCTTACACCCAATAGTGCTCTAAGAAAGATGTCAAGACCAATATGTGTGCTTCTCACTTATGCACCTCCAGCCATTGTAGATCATGTTTACAATTCTGCACTAAGTGATGATGCATCCTTTTTGTCATATGTCATCTATTTAGCATTACTCATGGAGGGTTTCCCTCTGGATTCATTATCTGATAACATAAAATCACTTGCCACCCAAAAAATTGTCACTGCATTTTATGGTTTTATGGAGACTAACTCCTGTGAACTTGGGTTGAATATTTCTCCAGGATCTTGTAGTTCTAGTTTACCTGGGCTACCTGTGTATGCTTTATCATCTGCCTTACGTTGTAGGTAAGCAACAGCCTGTTGTGAATGAAATTCCAGGTCATGTAGAGTTAACCAGTTTAAACTGCATGGCTAACCCTCTTTTTTTTTTTTTTTTTTTTTTTTCAGCCATATCGAGAATTCTGATTTAATTGATGACAAGAAAACTTTGAAGGTCCTGAAATTTATGCTTTCTGTCATTCATGGGTATACAAGTGCCACTGAAACTGTGAAAGATCATTATGCCAGACTTCTTGGCATGACTTTAGATATCATCTCAAATATGAAGGATCTTTTTGGTTTGGATGAATTTGAAAAAGTAATCTTGGAGCTTCATAACCTTTTTGCGTCAGGTTCTACTGATGCCGATGCATTTTTGTATCAGTGCAAGCCTTCTCTGGCTTCTTTCATGGCTAGTCTTAGTCACATGGAAATAGCAGAAGGGGAAGGTAGTGCACTGTTTTCTGCAGTATGGGAATTGTATCATGTGATACTGAGGGAACGACATTGGGCATTTATTCATTTGGCTATTGCTTCTTTTGGTTATTTTGCTGCCCGTACATCATGCACCCAACTCTGGAGATTTGTTCCCCATGATGCAGCTCTCTCATACAATACGAACACGGGGAAGGAGACAAATGAAGACAGATTCATGTCTGAATTGAAAGGATTTCTTGAAAAAGAGGTGGCTTTGAATGAGTTTACTCTGTCCAAAGAGCAGCTAAGTCTTCTTGATAAGGAAGGGACGGCACTGAAAAAATTAAGCAAGTTATTAAATACCATTCCACAAGTATCTGGCTCTGAAACCATGGAGATCAGTGCTGAAAGTTGTGTCAACAAAAAGAAGAGGAAGCTTCCAGTTGGAATTTGTGAAGGAATGGAATTGCTTCAGAGCGGTCTGAAGGTTATGCGCAATGCTCTTTGTCAAGCTGACTCTGTTGAACTCAGTGATGAAATCTCAACTCAAATATCTTGCCTTGAAGATGTTATTTCTCGTCTAATGGGTCTATCTGATGATGTGTGAAAGATTGTGTATAGAGCCTAAGCTGGAATTTATATCCTCAAGTGAGTATGGTTACCTTGTGTAATGCAATATTATCACAATTCTCAACCAGTCTGAACATCAATTAGCATAGCAGTGGCATGACCTGTATTGATATTTGTACATGGACTAGGCATGATTGAAAAGTAAAATTACCTTTTCCCGTTTCATTAGAGATGAATTAGCTGTGCTATGGTAAAAATTGTTATTCAATGAGCTTTTGGCTGCTATTGATAATTCTTCTACTTCGGGTGAAACTTTAACATGTGCTTGGTACTCTGCAGCAGGCTCCTCCCAAGATTCTCTGTAGATAATGTGCTTTCCTTCAGAAAAGGTAGCCACATTCGGGGCCTGAAAGGTCCTCACTGTACTATTGTTGTGATGAAGTGATATATTAGTTATGTGACTTCTGGATTTTCCGGGTGTTCTCTCTTATGATCAATAATAGTTGGTGGGCTTCAACTTTCCCCTTCAAGAAAAGTAAAAATAAAGGAAAAAAGATTTCTGGATTTTCCTGAGTTGTCCATAGCAGAGGAAGTACAATAACTAGGTGGCTGATCTCTTAGAGTTGTTGATGCAGTAAAGATTGTCATATTATGCAGCGGGCTCTAATTGGTTGATGGTCACATTTAAGAAACTAAATGACCAAGCTTTTTTATTATGGTCAAAGATTAATTCAAAAGAATTTGGTACACTGGATTGTTTTTCAAAATATATTTTAAACTTCCTCCAATGTACTAGACCTTTTCATGGTTCTCCTACAGTAGTCGAAGCTTTCAGAGGAATCTGAAGATCAGATATAGAGTTTTGAAAGCCTCTTAAAAGTTATTGCAATGAAAAAGCAAGCAAATTTCATGCTAAGCACGAGCATCCGTCGCAAGAGTGGGTATCAGGCTGGATTTTTTGAGCCTGAACTAAACTTGTAGAGTTGAATGATATCCAATTCTTTGGTGTTGACACCGAATCCATGTTCCAACTAGTCCATAGTTTATTGCAATTCCTTGGTAGGATCTGTCAATATTTTAGATATCCAAGTAGGAATTCTGATTATTCTATGTAGAATATTAAACTAAATTAAATTTATAAGTTGTTATTTGACTGTATCCAGATTCCAGACTCCAAGGCTCGAGTATCCACGCACATGCACGCACACAAAAGAAAGAAAGAAACCTAGATGTTCCAGGCCTCTCTTTGCTGGTCAGGTCCGTATAATTAGTTCTTATGAAATTGGAAAATATGGTCACATGCCAACTTCACTGCAAAATTATTTTTAATCTAAAAGCTCTAGGGAACCACACCACTCCCACAAATATCAAAAGTATCAAAAGACTTCATGGCCTTATGGAGCTCTTGCACTGTTGGAAACTTCAAGGAAAACTGTGGTTTTGTTTCCTAATGCACCCACAACACTAGGTGAATCTACCTGGTATGGAACATGGTTTCTTAAATGATTTTGGTGAGGGACAATTTTTTGTCATCCTAGGAGCTGGACAGGATTTGCTCACACAATGTGGATTAGATTAATAAAAAACAATTGCTATAATCATATTTTAGCTGCCAACCTGCATGAAGTGGAGATCTCCAGAAGGTTTTATCACGAAGTTTCTCATGGATTAGATGCTAAGTTTCATCTAAGTCTCGATTTCCACTACAAATGTTTGTATTCATCCTTTTGTGCTTTGATCTAAAATGGTTCGAGGAGAACTTTTGACACAGCATTACATTCCTTGCAACAATTCAGGGTGCTTTAGTCAAGTAGCCAACCTCAAGTAAAATATCATAATTTAATGGAAGTCATTCCTTATCAATCTGTAGGCACAAATCAAATTTCTATAAGACATGCATAAATTTTATAAGATAGATCCTGCGTGTGTGATCACAAACAATAAAACACGTACACATGATTGAAAGATGAATAGATAGATAGACAGATAGATAGATACACGTAAACTTGCATGGCATGAATAAATTGAAGCACATGATGTGTCCAGCAAGAGAAACTCATCAAAGCATAAATTGTGCTTAAGCCCTTCTTCAATGGGTTGCCTTCATTGGCCACTCCTATCCAATTCAATTTTCCACCTCCTTCAGAATCCACTGGAGACCCACCATCCAAATCCAAGATCCCACACCTTTTCCTTTAAACTCTCAACACCCACAGCAATATACAACATGTAGTTAAAGAAATGAAGGTGGCTTTGTTAACTTATATATGAATCCATGACCTTTAGATGCCAAGTTCAAAGATGGCGCTTGCATCATAACCTCGGAGAAAGAGGAAGGAACGAAGGCATCTTTGACTCCCCAACAAGGGAGACTCCTTTGCACCTGCTTTCCCCCGGTCTTACCATTCCCAATAACGTTGACAGCTTTTCATCCTTTTCCTTCTCAGGATCGGCATCCGCCCCCACTTGAGGACAAAAATATCCTACAAAAACAATCTACCAACCATTAGATTGAGGCTGGTCCCCGGCCCATCAGTCCTTCAGGCAACTGGCGGTCCCGGGGGCCAGTCCGGGATTTGATGCTCTGAGACATTGAAAGGGATTTTTCTTTTTCCTTTTTGTTTTCTGGATTAGATTTGTGTTACTAAATCCAACGCAAACGGATCCAAATGTACTATATAATTTTAAATCTTTCTTGAATATGAAAATTAGTTTGGTAAAATTCGTGAAAGAAGTTTATCACTAATTTGTTTTGCTAATTATAATTACATCTACTTAGCAATCAAATCTTATGTGATTTGATAATTTTCACATGTGGCTTATTATAATTTATTCTATAATATGCATATGATATAATTAAGAAATCAACTGATATATTTATTATGTTTGTTGTTGGAGTATCTTGACGTAATTTGACTTGAAAAATTCAACGGATTGATAAAATTAATGTTAAATATGATCCAATCTAACTGAAATGGATTGGGGCCGGGTTTAGTTATAATTTTTCATTCCAATTCAAATATTAACTGGATTTGGGTTATGCCCATCCTCATCCAACCCAATCGATTTGTCGCCCTACTCATTATCTCTTTCAAGCATCGTGGCATGTTATGATTAGTCAATCTTGTTCCCCCTTTATGCCCATCACATGTTTAATGGTTCTTTTAAAATAATTTTTTTTTTTTACTTGAACTTCTTTTCTTTTTTTATAAAAAAAAATAAATTATAGAGGTGTTTGGTTGGGATAATTAAGATCTATAATGAAAATCAGAATGGATGATTTTCATTCCAACTATTTGGTTAGGAAAAGTTCAATTCCGATTTTCATTCCAGAGAACAATGGGAATGATCCATCTTCCGAACTCATCCCAATGAAGTCAAAATCTCATTCCAGTAGAATGAGATAAAAAAAAAAAATCGTCGTCAGTGGTATCAAAAGGTCTGCCCTTCTTCAGCTGAAAAGCTTTGTTATCGACCCGCCGGCCTCCTCCACCGGTTTCGCTACCCCAGCCTCCTTCGCCAGTGGTCCACTCCTTTTCGGGGAGCGATGGCAACGGGCTTACCACTTGACGAGCTTGGCCTTAAGAGCCATCCGCTCCTCGTCGGAAATCAGTGGTAGCTCGGACCGCCACTGGTCGAGCTTGGACTGGACTGCGGCTCTATCCGATCGACGGAGGGTCGTGTTTTCTTATTCTTGGGTGTGTTGTTGCAGACGACGGCGGAGGGGGGCCGTCGGAGGCGAGCTCAACGAAGATGGGAAAGAGCGGACGCATGCGTCGAGGAGGGAGATGCTGAGGTTGAGGATGCCCTAGAGGTGGAGGGACTGAGGGTGGCAGATCTGGACAGTGACGAATCGGGTGGTGGTGGAGGGGCAGAGGCCAGAGAGGAGGGCGCGGGCGGTGCTGATGAGGGTGTCGGAGCTCGAGAGGAAGCGGGTCGGGTGGTGAAGATGTTGACAGTGACGGCAGAGTGTCAAGCGAAGGACAGCATCGTCGAGGCAGAAGACGAACTTGTCGTTCTAGGTGGGTTCAGTGTGGCCTACGACGTCGAGGTGGGTGCGGAGCTTATGGGCAGGGTCTATTTAAGCCACCGCATAGGTGGGATTGGGGGTTGATTTGGGTCCATTGAATGCAGACAGAGGGCGCAGCTTGGAGCTAATTTGAGAGGGTGGTCCATCTTTCATAGCTAGAAACCAGCTCAACTGTTTAATTCATCGATTTAATTTTAAAAAATTAAAGATATTATTATTATATTTAATTTTTATTTATTATTATTTTTTAAAATAATTAATTTTTAGATATTTTAGTTAAGAATAAAAATAAAAATTTGAGTTGACTCCGATTCCTATCTTTATATGAACAACCAACATCAATGGGAATTATCCATTCCGATTCCTATTTCGATCACAAACTAAATATTTGGATGATTTGGCCATTCCGATTCCATTCCAATCCATTTTTATTTCGATCTCGATTTCGATTTCAATTACGAACCAAATACCCCGATATTTTTTCTTGATGAGGAATTTTTAGATTCCCACTCTATTCTTGCTTCCAATATGATGGTCAATAAGCATTCACATAGCAGCTTAGGAATGATCCAACGTGCACATGATATTATCCTATCACTTGTGATCCCTAGCTGCCACATATGACAACAGGCTAAACAGGAAATGGAATAATGAGCAGTAACAAAATGATTATTGAATTCCAAATAACTTTTGGTGGGTGTAGGATGCAGTTTTTTTTTTTTTTTTAGCGACATATACACTCAAAAGTAAGAATAAATTGTCACTATTTATGTATTTTTTTGATAGAACGGATCATTCAAATAATTTTTTTTATAAATACATCTAAAAATATTAAAAATAAAATATCTTTGAGAGGTTTAGGAATCTCGTCCATATCAATTCAAAATAATGATTCAAAGTACTTCACAACAAAAGTAACCATCCAATCAACTGTTGACTTTGCTTTCGAAAAATGTGCCTGATGGTGAGATCCGTACAACTGATTAGTGAGATCGCTATATCTCATAAATAGAGATGGACAGTGTTATCCCGCACACATCCTTGGATTCAAGTCATAATCATGATCGAGTCACTCTCAATAATTAGATAGTCGGCATAAAGAATCCGACAAGTATAAGTGATCTCAGCCCACGTAATCCGAAGCTTTGCAATAGGAATTAATGGCTCATAAGGAGATATGCCCTCAACCGCTATAAGTCTAAATGTAGGATTGCAGATCATGAAACTAATGCCTCCACTTCTGCCCCTAACACTGTCGTTAAAGTTGATCTTAAGATGTATCGGAGGAAGAGACTCTCAACTGATGAATACACAATGAGTTGTTGCATGAGTAGGATGGGAGTCCCATATCCTTGTCGATCTCAAAGTCACATCCATCATCTCAGCTGCCAGGGACATAATTCCCTCTAGAATAAATTTTGCCGGACTCATAAACTTATGTTTTACATAACTAATAGTACATGAATTTTTTTATTATTATAATAGTACATGAATTTAACAAAGAAGGATATGCCAAGCCAATGTCATGAATTTCTTTTATGAGCTTGTTTGGACACCAATGCAAGTCATGTGTGCGTAACCCTTTGACCTAGGAAGAAATTAGCAAACAATCAGAGAAAATAAACATGTAGGCTGAAAGTACTTTATCCCAATAAGTCAGGATAACCACTTCGGATGAAAAGGTAATTTACCTTATCCCTAAAAATTAGAGAGTATGGGATCCAAAAATTTTGTTCAAACCATCAATGTTTACCTTTGTCCATCTTTTGCTACTGCCTCTCTCACACGCGTATTCAATAACCACGGAAAAGTGCTCCCTTGCCCAAGATAACCCAATCGATTACAATGGTTAATTACGTTGTCAAGCCTGGGAAATTCCCTTAAGGACTGGAAATTATATATGCCAAATGATGTATATAATAAAGAACGACCTGCCCGCCCCCCTCCCAAAAAAAAAAAAAAAAAAACAGGAAGAACGACCATGCAGGGAGATGTACCTGTAGGTCTAGTGACAGCAACATTTGTTTTGCATTGAAAACATGGCTGATATTTATACATTTAAATTTTGGACGATACCATGTGCATCTAAATCACTCTGCATCAAGATAGCTCATGATGTTCCACTGTCTAGCGGTACATTGTAGCTTGGATGTCACATCTCACACAATAAGCATCCTTTTGTTTTGACGTTCCGAGCATAAGTTGGTGCACAAGCTAATGGATGCTAGTATTCCACACCATAATGTTGTTTCGTACCAAATTTTTGCTTAACAACGGAGTGTAGGGTTGGATCCCTCTTGCCGGAAACTGTAATTACATTCTTGTTTATTGGTATATGTGTGACTGCAGTCAGATAGTTTTTGTTCAGGAGAACGTTAAGAACCCTTGTAGTATTTATACACTGTTGGATCCATCCATCTGAATGCTTGCATATTTAGATAGAACCTTAACATGATATCGGAGTTCTTTTTGATCCTTCTTGCCTACCGAATTCTCCACCCTCTTACTTACTAATCTGCGAATCACCCCTTTTTCCGAGTTTCTCCTTTGGACATGCAGATTTGAGAGGTGTTGAGGAATGATAGTCCTATGTTAAATAGATTAAGAACTTTTATAGAGCTTGTATATTTTTGGATCCATCTATATAAATGCCAAGGTGTTTAGATAGGATCTTAACAACTTTATTTTCTTTTTTAGCAGGAATATTAAGCTTAATTTCATAGCATAGCTAGCATATGATCTTTTAGAGTGGATGATGTATACTTGAAGTTGATATTACCGAGCTCGTTATAAAGTCATAATCAACATTTCATTTCCCTTTTCCTTGCTGATAAAAAAAAAGAAGAAAACTTGGAAATATCAAATAAAAAAGAGTATACACCCTTTAAATACATAGAAAACCAGCTAGATGTTGAGAAACGCTGTGACTAATAGTTAATAGGATAACTGTCATTGGAGTCTTCAGCCAACCAAAATGTATTCCAACCAAGGAATTAATTTTGCACAATATATCACAATCTCAACGGTGTAAACCAATCAAACCAACGAACAACAAAAAGTCTCCCCGGCCGCCGTTATTTTTCCCCACCACCACCAACATTCCCATCAATCAACGCACGTAAAGCCTCCACATGACATTACGAAACAACCAATGAGCCAACGACGGATGAGAAAACCCATCTCCACCGTCCAACCACAACTCCTGCGGACCGATGCCAGCTTCGTTCACCGCCGATTCGGTGTGCCTCAAGGTCACGGACGCTTAATTTGCTGTGGGCCCCGCTGCCCCAACAAAATGGCAGAAATATCTCCGAAAGGTCCCTTCCCTCTAGTCTTCTCTACCAAGGTTATTTTTTTTTAAAATCTATATATATTTGGAATAATTTCATCTCCTCCTCTGTGGAGGAATGTAGAGAGAAAGAGTACCACTTTTCTCTCGTTGGTGAAATTTTTCTTCCTCTTTCCCCTTCTAAAATCCTTTGCTTTCGTGCTGTTCTGTCCTCCATTCCTTTCTTGATTCCTTTTTTTTTTCTCTCTCTCTCTCTATCTCTTTCTCGCTCTTCTTCTCTTTCTCTTTCTCTTTCTATAATATATTGTTTTGTGAGCCACATGCATCACCTGTAGGGCCTGTCGCTTCTGAATCACAGATCAGAGGCTCCCGCTGTTCCATCCCTTCCTCAAGTAGGGAGGTGGGTTTTCTCTGAGAAACTCCCCCTTCGGAGCAAGATTTGCTTGAATTCGGCTGCTGGGTGGGCTCAAAATCGGATCTTTGTTCTTGGATTTTCGCCGGTTTTCCGCCTCTGGGCACCGGCGATTCCAAACCCGGTTCTTGGCGTCGAGTTTGATGTGTCTTTCCGTGGGAAGTTCGGTTCCTGGGGAAATGAGTATTGGGTTCTTGCTGTAATTGTGGTAAAGTTTCGATTTTGATGCTTTTGGTGTTCGTCCGATGGCCGGAATTGATGCTTCGAAGTATACCCACAGCCCCATCCACCAGGCGGTGCTTGCCAGGGACTACGCCGGCCTGAAGAGAATACTTGCTTCGGTGCCACGGCTCGCCGACCCTTCGGAGATTTGGACGGAGGCGTCGTCGCTCGCCGAGGAGGAGAAGGCCGACCAAATCTCGGCGGTGATCGACCGGCGCGACGTCCCAAATCGAGAGACGCCGCTCCACCTGGCCGTCAAGCTTGGGGATGCCACTGCCACCGAGATGCTCATGGTGGCCGGCGCTGATTGGAGCCTCCAGAATGAGCAGGGGTGGAGTGCTCTCCAGGAGGCAATTTGCACCCGGGAGGTGAATCTTGCCAAGATAATAGTCCGGCACTACCAGCCTCTAGCTTGGGCCAAGTGGTGCCGGAGGCTGCCCCGAGTCGTGGCGACGATGAAGAGGATGAGGGACTTCTACATGGAGATCACCTTCCACTTCGAGAGCTCGGTTATCCCTTTTATATCCCGAATTGCGCCCTCTGATACCTACAAGATTTGGAAGAGGGGTTCCAGTCTTCGGGCCGACATGACGCTGGCCGGTTTCGATGGTTTTCGGATTCAGCGGTCTGACCAGAGCGTTCTGTTCCTCGGGGAAGGGTCTGAGGATGGGAAGGTGCCACCAGGATCACTGTGCATGATTTCTCACAAGGATAAGGAGGTGATGAATGCTTTGGATGGCGCTGGGACTCCGGCCAGCGAGTCGGAGATCCAGCAAGAAGTGTCGGCGATGTCCCAAACAAACATTTTTCGGCCAGGAATTGATGTGACTCAGGCTGTGCTGCTCCCACAGTTGACATGGAGGAGGCAGGAGAGGACAGAGATGGTAGGCCCCTGGAAGGCCAAGGTGTATGACATGCATCATGTGGTGGTTAGTGTGAAGTCTCGGCGGGTCCCCGGTGCTATGACGGATGAGGAGTTCTTTTCTTCTTGCAATGAGAATGATGCTGAGAGTGAAGAATTTGAGGACATCCTCACAGAGGAGGAGAGGAAGCAATTGGAAAATGCACTTAAGATGGAATCCCCAGATATGATTGAAGAAAGTCGGTCTGATGGGTTCATTGCGCACCGGCATAGTTGCTATGAGCAAAGGGAGATTCCGATTGAAGACATGAGTAGCTGCAGTAACAGTGAGAGTAAGCAAGAGAAAAAGGGTTGGTTTGGTGGTTGGGGAAAGAGGGGTCAGACTCACAAGCAAGAAGGGCAGAAGTTTGTGCCGCCAAGGAGCTCACTTTGTGTGGATGAGAAGGTAAGTGATCTCCTTGGTGATTCTCCTTCTAGGTGTCAAGGCAGGCCGGGAAGACATTCGGTGGAGGTTGATCTTAGGAGAGGAAGGGATAGAGATTCAAAAAAATATGTTGCTAGTTTAGAAAATGGACATCGGCATAAAGAGATTAGCAAGGAGAGTGAGTATAAGAAGGGTTTAAGGCCTGTTCTCTGGCTTTCTCCTAACTTTCCTCTTCGGACTGAAGAGCTGCTACCATTGCTTGATATTCTTGCAAACAAGGTCAAGGCAATCCGTCGTCTAAGGGACCTACTTACAACCAAGCTTCCTCCTGGAACTTTCCCAGTCAGGGTATGAGACTTCAACTTCATGATTTAGGCTTTGTGTCCCCTAAGTCTTAGTACGATGATTAACTCCAACCAATCACTATGTCCTTTTATTACACCTGTTCTTTACTATGATTTTGACAGCTATCATGGGATATATTTGCATCATTGTGTTGTTTTCATTTTGTACTTGCTTGCTCAATTCTTCTGTAATATTTAATATCACTCAATTATCGTTTGGTTTTGGTTGTATGGCGTTTAGAAGTAGATAGTTGCTATATATCCACTTCAATATCTTAAATCGTTTTAATCATTACCCACAGAAAGTAGTTTATGGAATGCAACACTAAAAGACCATGCTTTGTTGGAACTGAATTTAGTTGTCTTACATGATTAATGTTCTCAACAGAAACTTCATTGCAGAAAATGTTCATTTCTTTGTAACATGCTTCTTCTTTGATGAAACTGATGATTATTATGCCTTGTGGTTTTTGTCTCCTTTATAGTTTTTATTCCAACTTTTCCTTGCAGCAATTGGGATTGCGCTTGTCACAACATCGTCAATGCACCTTTTAGTTTATCTATGACAATAACATCTGTGTTGCTAATAAATGTTGAAAGTTGTTATATAATTTGTTGGCATGTTTGTCAGTGAGTTCTTAATAGTTAATGGCAGAAGAAATCTTGTGTTGTAATGTTTCTGAAATATCTCATATACAATTGAAGATTCTTGAAAAAGAACCCTGATCTATTTGAAAGGGAAACAAATTTATTGTCACAAAATCTTTGTCATCCTTTTGTTGATCATGCAATCAGTTAGAAGTAGAAAAGCTAAATACTTGGGTTGAATATGTAGTTATCAATAAATTACATGTCTTACAGATAGTTCTTATTCTGATGCTGAATTTATGCTTTGAGTCTAATAGTCTTGTCCTTCAAAATTTTTATTTCACTATTATTCTTGTGTAAATGTGGTTGTAGTTCTCAATCTTGTGACTTATTCTATAATTGATGGGACAATGAAGAGAAGTTGGTGAGAGGAAAATCTACATAAGTTTTTTTAGTATTATACTGTAATGTAATGAAAAAGGAAGTTAACCACCTCCTTGGGTGTTTAAGCCCAATTATGCTGCTTTGGGGTTTTAATATCTTTAAATCTATTCCTCATGCTGATTTTTGCTTCAATTTTGCTTTGGGATTTTGCTTCAATTTTTTATCCATGGATGTAGTTGTATTGTTAGTCTTCTAATTGAGATTTCACTTTGACCTTGTAGAAATGCTTCTTCAAAACCTACTTCATGTTTAAATGCAGAGTGTCATAACAATGCTCAGAGCCATTCAACATTGTCTTTAGCTTATGACTCATCACTACCTATTAAGACTCAACAAGATATAACTGCAACATTCTCCAGATCCTTTTTCACAAAGTACGACCTCTATTTTTGCAAAATTTGGTCTTTCTTTCCACTTTTTGGACCCATCAAATGCACATATGAGCAATCCTTTGTATTATATTCTTGTTGATCTCCATGGTACAAGAACATCCCTTCTCATTGATTTTACATCACATTATTCTTGATCATTACAATTCCAATGCTTCCCCTAGTATATATTACAATAAGTTTCCAAGGATTGGTCTCAAACTTCTAGAAAGATCTCTACACTTCATCCATCTAACTTTAATTATCTTAAATATATTTGTTTCTATCTCTCCGTTCTTTCGTAGTGCTTGTTAATATTGCTTACATGAAGTGCTTTGATGCCACAATGACTGAAGATTAATTGATGTGCCCGATGAAAGGACACATTGGATCAAAAATAAAAAAGGAAAATTAACATCATGCGATCATGAAAAAGTCCTCTAAGGTTGAAATATTACAATCATTGGGATATTAGTGCATACTTGATCCATATGCATCCCTTTGGCGCATTCGAGGAGCAATTTGGAGCCTGAAAGTCAGTTAACACTTTGACTGTAATTGATGCCTAGCGTGTAGATAATTGAAGTGCATTTTAGAGAGATATATTTAGAACTAGAAGCTTAATTTTTCAAGGGGCTTACTAGTTCAGATTTCAGAACTCTGCATTCTAGAGTGCTGTCAACAATGACAAGCATCTTGCTGGATTCCCTTTCATTTCCTTTCTAGAGTTTAGTTAGTCTGTAAGTCTTAGTTTGGGTCAATAACTTGGGGTTCAAATTATTGGTTTCAAAGCGATAGATTAAATTTGAATGAGTCCTATGTTATAGTAGTCTAAGGCTAAAACAAGGGTTATTATTTAAGAAGGATTGAGCACGCAAGCGAACTGGCATATCTAATTGATCTCCTATTCTCCTTAATGTTCTCAATTTCTTCTTCCTTTTCTTTTTCCCTCCTTTTTCAACTGTAGTAAATTCTTCACACTATACAATTTTGTTCTGCTCGTGTCTCTTCTATGAGCAAGGAATTTGAGATTAGTTTTTTTCTTTTTGTGCTGTTGTTATTGATTCATTATGTAATTTTCTACTGTTTATGCATCATGATTTTTCAATAAACTTTGAATTCTTACACTTTTTTTCTCTTATTTTCTGCACTAGAACAATTTTTGCAATCCAAAATTTTTTACTAATCTTCCATAGACTATCTTTGACTCCAATAGAACTCTGAATCCCTTTTTCATGAAAAGCACCATCTTTCTATTAATGTTAGAACAGAAATCTTTTGGGCATTGTTGTTTAATTAACTGACAAGTTTCTCTTGTTCTGTCTTGTTTCCTGTAACATGACAATAAAGTAAGTTATCCAACTAGTCTTGTACTACCTGAGCCCTTTAGATCCAGCAACGCTTTGCAGACCATGCCTAAGTTTCCTGCATCAAACAAATGAAAGAGACCAGAATTTAAGTGGAAGAACTGTGATGTAAAAACAACAGAAATTTTCACAGTCAATTAATAAGTAAAAATGAAGAGCCATTTTCTCTTTTGAATACTAGGAGCAGAATTAAACTATAAGAATTTACTGCAGTTTACTGGAGAAAAAGGAATAAGGGGAGAAATGTAAAGAGATTTGGAGAGGAAGAGGTTATTGGGGAGATGTAAGAGAAAAAGAAAGGGGAATAAACTGTAGCTGAACCTAGCCCATGTGAAGTCTTTTCCATTCAATCAGATAATTTCTGCTTGCTACTTCTTATATGCTATCTGTCCTCTACAAATAATAACTCAAATCACCACTAATATTCACTAGTTTGATTGTTAAGCTTCTGCAATTTGGAACACAATCTAGTCTAATCTATCTCTATCATTTGAAACCAAGTAATTTACCCTGAATTATTCACCCAAGCTGGAACAGTAAGAAACCAAGTAAGAAAAACCCAAAAGGAAAAAAGGGACTTCAACCAGCCATCCATCACACTTCAGTTAATGTAGCATGAACAGTGTAGTGAGCAATAAATCCTTTAAAAAATCATGGTTTTAAACCAAAATAAAAGCATAAAACCAATGTTTGCCATACCAAGTGGTTCCATACCATACCAAATCGGTACACAGTCTTATACCATGCTGACATTCGATATGCCTCACCATCTCATACCATACGGTGTACTAACACTATAATAGGATGGTGCTGGTATGTGGTCTGGTTCTGAGATGGCAAATTTTATATAAAACAGTCTAAAATGCTCATATACTGTGTAGACAGAAAAAAGGACTCATGATCTGCACCATTTAAGTGAATTAGGAGCTTTAATTTGCTTTTTATATGCCTGTTTGGATGGATGTGGACCGAGTATGCCTTTCTATCTTAATGATTGTGGAATTGTTGATTGAATTAATGATCAGGGCCCAGGGGGCCTTTTGAACTGATTCTTTTGCCTGTGGTGCCCTCCCTTGGTGCACATCAGTTGATCCTTGGTCAATATGGCATGGCATTGTACATGCATGTTGTTTGCATTGGGGATTTGATATAAGATGAATGTTATCATCAAATTGTTGAATATGTAAACAAAGATCCAGCCCCAAAGTATCTAGCTTTTAAGTGTGAAGCACTGATGATAATAAACTGGAGGAAATGTTGGGAGTAGTTCTTCAGTTCTCCCTGTTTTTGTCTTTCATCTTTCTTGACTTGTGTATCATATCCTATGTATGTTCTAGACCATTGCCCTAATTACAGGGGCCACCTTGGTAGTTGGGCCCGAGTATGACAAATTAAGTTTTAAAGTTGTTCCAGTTTTTTGTTCTTTGTTATTTTTTCTAATAAGTTGCCTTTTACAATTTTTGTTTGACTGGTTGACCTTATCCAAGAAAACTTTTCAAGTGGAACATGTTTCCTTGTGCATACGAGATCATGGTGACTGTTTGGTAACGATTGAGTATGTTGAGGTTGGTGGCATTGATTATGGGGACAAACTCAGTTTCTTTTGTTTTCTTTTTTCTTTAACAGCCTGGTACATGTAGATTGAACCACACATCTTTCCTGTTCCATCATACAGAAACTCTTCTTCTGAGATCTCTTGTTAAATGTCCCCAACTTTCTTTCTTTCTTTCTTTTCTGTCCATCTTCCGTCTTCTACTATGGAGTAAACTGAGGAATAACTTAACTATTTTCTTTTCAAGTTGAAGATTAGGGTTTTTAATTGCTTGTGATCTTGTATTTTTACACAACCTAACCAAGCAGGCAACCAAGAAGGTCTCATCTAGAATGGTAACGATAAGCCTTTGCACAGATAAGGGATATTCAAATTAACACATTTCTCCATTTATATTTTTATTGTTTTCCATTTTGAGAAAAATTAAAAACTGGAGGTAAACCTGTCTATCTAGCATCATCTAATCCATATTCTTTTTGAAGTGTCTCCATGTTGCTTAGTATTTTTGAGGGGGTAATAAATATTACGCAACTTATTAGATGAAAACACAAAATTTTGAAGAAATGATGACTGATATTTTGTTGTGTTTGTTTATGTGCTAGTGGAAATTGGGGTGCTCATCTGGTAACTTTGTTTGCTTTCGGGTGCTCTCGAGAGACTTCATTTGATAGGTTCCTCAAGTCACAACTAGTGCTGTTGTCCTTTCAAGGAGAGGTCTTGTGACAACACAGCAAGGACAGTGGCAGTCAACCAATGATGCATCTAATTTAACCAATGCTTAAAACAAGAACCTAAAAACTTTCTGGCCTTAGCACCATTTTGGTTACCATACATTTTTTCCGTAGATTTTCCTTGGGTGTGTGGGGATAACAAGATTTAAGCAATGAAAAGACATGGAGGTGATAGATGATAACACAGACTTGGGCATAAAAGTGCTATTCTGTGTGCAAGATTAGAAAGATATACGTCTCTAAGAATGCTAGTTGCTTCAGCAAATCTTAATCTACTTGAGCAAGGATGTTGAAAACACTAAATATAAATTTCATTTAAGATGATAAAAAGATTCAAAAGTTAATGATGGATCAGAGCATGCAGTTGATATTGTAAGGATTCACCCGATGATGCACAGGGTTTTGCTAATCCTCTTTGGAAAAACAAGGACCCTATCCTTTCTTATGCTCTTCTGCCTGGAAGAAGAAAAGAAAACAGAAAGGTTTGATATAATTCTTTAAGCAACATGAGTGGAAAACATAAGGAAAGAATTGTTGGAATCAAGTTTTTTGAAGAAGATTTCCTGGGATGAGGTGTTCTTTGGAATAGGAGAGACCTTTGGCATAGGAGAGACTGCAATTTTCAATCAGAGTATACTCAAGCTTTAGATGAAGAGATAAGATAAATGTGGTTTTTCATGTGCTGAAACGCATAAGCCTCAACAAACTTGACGGTTCCCTGACATACTCCCAACATGGTCTTCCACATAAAAGCACACGAGCCACTCGAGGAAACTTCTTGGACTAGGTCAACCAGTCAAACCAAAGATCCTCCAAAAAAAAATGAAAATAAAAAAAAGGAACAAAATAAATATTGGTATGCATTGATCTAAGGTAGGACCTATAACTCCAATATGCACGGGCTAGTAGATAGGTAGATCAGTTGACATGGATGATACAAAGGTGGCCCTGTCATTCTAAGATTTTAAAGCAAATAAGATTTTGCACTTAGTTGGTATACAATTTTTGTTTTCTTGCTTAATTAATCAGATATCCAAATATGATCCTGTGTCACTTAAATCCACTTTCTGGTCTTTTTAGTCATGGTGATAATTTCAAAGATGTGAAATCTAGATAGCCTCTCATCCAGTATTGCTTTCTCTGACCAGTAACTAAATGATAAATTTTAGTTGTGTAGCTGGTAGTTTTTTCTATATTTACTATCATCAAAGGATCTCGTACACTTGTGCATCTTTTTTCTTTGTTATTTAGTATAGAGTTGGATGTGCAAACATGGTTTTGGGGTAGTGGTTCTATACACATGCAGGGATATTTGATCTTTCACAGCAGCATTAAAGGTGAAGAATGTGAGTATGAATTGATTGTTTGCACACAGTTTTGATGGGGGGAGTCTGTTGAAGATGCCATTACTGGAATGGGGGTTAGGTACTATTAGAATTAACCCTGCCTTGGAAGAGTTGTATTTGGACTATGGATCAGTGGGGCCATCATGGACTGTCAAACTCTGTACTGGCGTTCTGAGAGTAGTAATAAAGTTGGCATAATGGAGGGATCAACAAGAACTTGTGGATATGGGAAATGATGTAGGAGTGATTACCCAAAAATAGGCACACTGAAGAGCTTAATCAATGCGTACCTGCTGTGGTATCATAAAGCAAGCATTTTGATTGAATTTAACTTCAACCTCCCCATGGTAAAAAGAATGTAGGCTGGTTGCTAGACCACTAGATTATTGATTCCTGTGGCTCTCACCCTCATTCATTTTGAGGATATGCTGACTGGTTTCTGCAGTTGTAGTTTTCAGATGCAAGCAAGACAAAAAGACACTTGCAAATACAAATGTAAGCATTTGCAGGCATCTAGAAATGCAAGCAACCAAGCAGCCCCTTGGACACAATATGACCCAGTTCCAAAATTTTTGAACTGTTTCTAATGTACAATTAGGGAGATTTGAACTTTCAAAAATTTCTGGTGCCAAATAATATTAATTTATAATGACCGAACACTTATGGTCAAGAATCAGACTTTTTCATTCATTTTCTTCAATATTGGAACAATGCAACTTAATATTTTAATGTATCATTAACAGACTTACTTTGTATTTGGGCTGCCAAATTGCATCCTTTGATATTGTCATGCAATTATTTTTGTGTACCGTACAGGAGTGTCCTTGTATCATATTTTTCAGAGGTGGAGGTTATGGAACTTGGGACATCTGGAGATAACATTGAAATGATTAATGAAAGAAATGACATGAAATTAACAGAAATATGGTTTTATAATATTCTGATTCTACATATATCACATTCATCTTGCAATCCTTCGAGAACATCTAATGAGGACAGAATACAATCAGTAGGCTGAAACTTCTTGAGGGTCAACTTAGCTTCTTTGAACTCTCTTAATCAACTGCCAACTACATTTTTTTCTTATGAATATGCATATGGTACAGTAGGTTGCATCTTCATTTTGTATCATTTGTGTGTGAAGTTGGAGACATTTGCAGGTGGCAATTCCAGTCATACCTACCATCCGGGTGCTGGTTACATTCACAAAGTTTGAAGAGTTACAACCCTTGGAAGAGTTTGAAACCCCTCCTTCAAGCCCTGAAAGCAAGATCCCTGCAGCACCATCATCAAGCTCCTGGATTCAGTGGATAAAGGCACCTTACCGTCAGTCCTACTCCACAACATCAGGACCAAGCAGCCGTGTGGAAGATATCCAGGATCCTTTTGTGATACCACCTGATTACACTTGGACGACTCCAGAGGCGAAGAAAAAGAAGATGCAGGAAAGCAAGAGCAAGTCCAAGAAAGTAAAAGGTCACAACCAATGAAACCTTAGGGAGGAGAAGATGTACATTGAGAAACATGTGCAGTGATGGATGCTACTACCCATGACCGGTTGCCGGAGCTTCACAAGGCTATTTCGGTAAAAGATGACTTATTATGCCCAACTGGGATTGCAAGCTTGGGCTGAACTTAATGGGAAGTAAATTTAAGAAACCTTCAGGAATGGTGATCCAAAACCTCAGGAACCACTTGTAACCAAATTCAATGTGTTTAAAATTTGTTGGAACATTCTTTCTTGTGCCAAGTATTGGTACACATGCATGCTGCTATTTTCAAGGACTAAAAAGCCTAAATTAACAGGTGTAATTATGTCTTTCTTTTTCCCTTTTCTGGTACCATATTCTCTCTCTCTCTCTCTCTCTCTCTCTCTCTCTCTCTCTCTCTCTCTCTTATGAGGCCTGCTTTTCATTTGTGGAACCTTTTGATGTTCACCATCTGTCTTGAACTTGTTGGAATCCTTTGGTTATCTGGTGCATGATCAAGATAAATTTCATGCTTGTGTGATGAGAATTCGAATATTTGGCCACTCATATAACTGTTGTTTGATTAGGTTAGTCATGGACATGTGCATAGTCTTGTGGATCTTTAGGCTTATGGTAGTGTCCCGATGTTGACGCTTGATCTTAGCTTTAACATTTATTTTTGTTTCTGTCAGACTTCTAGTTTCCAAAAGTCTCTTAAATGACTGCTTTCCAATTACACGAATTTAAGCTGCAAATTTATATGCAATTCCAGCAACCCGTAACTTGAAGCCCATGAAAAATTTTGGGACAATTTGGCTGGAACATGATTGTAAGTGGATTTTCTTAGAAAGGGCTGTAGCAGCACAAAGTTCTAGTTGGTAGCTCTACTTTTAACAAAGGAACAGGAACAAAACTGTTCTGGCTGATCTCCCAACCAGCATTCTCTTGTAAACTTGTCCCCTCTCATCTCCTGTTTCCTTGTCCTACCCACCCTCCCCGTCCTGGAATGCTCTTCCCTCCTTGTCCCATGTTACTCCTCTTTGTCCTTTATAATGTTAATTAAGCAGGTGTCCTTTCATATCCTCCTTTTTCTTAAAAAAAAAAACAAAATGCCGGGAGGGTTGTGACGGGTGTCACCCTTGTTGAATACTTACCTACCTACCTTTCAATTGTTAAGTTGTTCCAAAAATATTGTCCATTGTTGAGGTGCCTCCTTCAAGCTTGAGCTTGTTTGGGTAATCCAGCAGAATTTAGAGTGAATTTCTTGTTAGAGATTTCTGGACCGGGAAATCCATTTGAACATGGCGCATATCAATCCAACACCCTATCAGCCTGAATCCTGCGGAAAGACAAAAGATCTCTATGAATCTTTATTAGACCAATAAGCCCACAGGCTGAGATTTAGATAAGAACCTCCGTAACCCTTATAAGATACAAGAGAATACTTTGTGTGCCGCAGATGGTGCAGCTCGTTTGCACCACCCGCGGTGATTGGCTCACACACAGGATTACGCACAGTATAAGAAAAAAAAATTTTTTTTTTTTTGCTGGCCTGCATGGAGGCCAATCACCGTCGGTGTGCTCACCACCCACGGTGCACAAAATATTTCTCTAAGATACAAACTAGGTGGCCAATAGGTCCAATTCCTATAGGATATTTCTGCAGAAATATCTAAACAGATCCTAAAATATCTCGGCTTTCCCAAAGCCTTAGCAAGCTGCCATGACCTTCATAGTAAAGCAAGGTATCGAGACTGAAATACATGTGATCAAATACATAATATCTATTGCCTGTGGTCACTTTTTTTCACCTTCTCTAATAGTTTTTTTTTTTGGATAATATATGGAATGAAATAGAAATAAATAATACAATCTGCAGAGATTTTTTGTTTTCCGGTATTGATTTTGTTATAAGATCTCAGATCACCTGACTCAAAGAGGGATAAAAACACATTGTACTTCATAAAGTTGCTTTGGGATGCAAGTAGGGGAATGACATTGTAACTCTAAGGGACAGGGGTGTTGAGTTCAGTCAAAGGGACATTTTGTGTTGAGTTCGGTCAAAAGGACATTGCTTCGAATCTTTACACCTTTAGAAACTTACTTGGCAATGGCTCTGTACTAAAGACTATAGTGAACTAGAATCTTCTTTATGGGGAGCCTGTAGTGAATATCCAAGAACTAGTGCTACACTTTTCTAGAGACGAGATTAGACAGGTGATGTTTTCCAACAATGGTCGCAGAGCATCCGATCCCAATGGGTTCAACTTCTCCCTCTTCCAAAAGTTTTGGAACTTGATTGAAGATGATCTTGTGATTTTGTTGGACGGCCTTCACAAAGGGAACTTGGATTTATCACAACCGAACTTTGCTTACATTGTCCTCTCCCAAAAAAAGAAGGCACTCTCTCTCCAAAGGAACTGTGGCCAATTAGTCTTTGTAATAGTCTTTACAAAAATATAATGAAGATCTTGGCTATGAGGCTCTCCAAATTTCTCCCAATGCTTATTGAAGACTCATAGTTAGCTTTTATTAAGGGACGAAATATCATTCTCCCTATAAGAGGACAAAAGACAGAAGCATATTTTGCAAGCTAGATCTTGAAAAAGTATTTGACATCTTAAATTGGAATTTTTGTAGGAATTTGGTGTTGGGGCATCCATATATGTTTCAAAAAAATTTTTCTAAACAATGTAGCAGAATAGAAGATTAAAACATCTTTTTAATCTATATCATTTATGTATAAAATATAGAACACTAGAATCTATTTCATATGCCGAAATTGATTACATACTGAATTTTATGCTAAAATTGAATATGTAATCGGATCACATATTTGTTTTATAATTTTTTTGTTCAAATTTGGATCTAGAAGAAAGTAAATTCTCTCTTAGCTGCACAAGTGTCCGACCTCTATGAGTATCCACTCAGGATCAGTCTGGAACGGCCCTCTTTGGTATTGATTTTCTTCTTCAAGAAAATCGAATCTGAATGAAGTCTGGATCGCGATCAACTCTTTGATTTTTTTTTTGATCTTGTTCTTCTCTTCTTCTTTTGCTTTTCTTTCCTGGATTATGAAGCAATTAAAATTTGAAAACTAGCAAACAAAGGGGTGCCCAAACACCTTTTGGGCATGGAAAAGTGAGACGCCTAAACTCCTTGGGTGTTGGATTTTCAAGGGAGAAGAGAGGGAGAAGAAAGAGGGGGCATGGTGACCTTCTAAGGGAGGCATGAGATGCTAAAATTTAGTACTAAAGAGCCTTAGGGAAGGCTCCTTTAAATAGGCATAAGGTTTGAATTCTAATTAAAATCAAACAATCACTTAAAACAAATCCTACTTGCATTAGGAATCTTTATTCCTTTAGTTATTTGATCCCCTTTAGGAGATCCTTTTAGTGCCAACTATTGAAGCCCTTGTACCCACAAATACACATGCCATATGGAGCCTAGGGATGCTCCATATTGGTCTAACATGCCCTCTAATGGGTGGGCATGCCCAACTTGATCAAATTAAGTGGCGCCCAATCAAAACTATCAAAGAAATTGATTAAGGGTTTGAACCTTTAATTCATTTGATCCAAAACCCTAGGCACCCAATAATTGAAGCTCAATGAATCTAATTCATTTAGGTTATTAGCAGGTAATTAAACTTGAATTAATCTTATCAAATAAAAAATTCAAATACAAAGAGAAAATTGGGTTCAACCATGTGCTAGCAAGGTTATCCTAAACCCAATAGGATTTCTCTAAACTCAATTGAGACTTCATAAGCCTAATTGCTTATTTTAGACCTAATTCCTTTGTTGTGTGACCCATAGATTTAATTCTATCTAGTAGTGAGATATATAATGATCTTTATCATAGTATCACTGAAATTTCTTTCAATGGGTCAAAACAGTTTTACTCTAACTCATCAAGGATTATCGATCTTGAGCAACCTTAATGAGCTCTCATCATTCACCAGTGACATCTAGCAGTATGTAGTGGTAACTTAATAGAATCGAAAAAGAACCTCAAGATATAGTTCACATGTGATTCAGTCCCTCTATCGTGAGTCTCGACTAGATGACAGTCATGAATAAATCATCAAATCTCATCATCAGTCATATGATAGATTCGATCAGCTCAAATCCAATTACGATCCTCATGAAAACTCTTTTTCATCAATCACACTACTGTAGTTACAGACTCTCGGACTTAGCCTCTCAAATCTCATAGGACTACTCCTTTCTATCAAGATCGATAGATTCCATCTAGATGCGTATCTTACTCCTATAGTGGATCAACTGTCATCAACATCCACTACAAGGACTCATTGAGATCATGTTTATGTGTCAGTCAAACTCCAGCAGTCTCACTGCGAGCAGTCATACTATCGCAGATCACAAGATCATTCACACAACTACAGCATCGAGACAATCACTGATGATCGATTAAAAATCCAAGTGATCTCTCATATGTCACGTTCAGTACTAGTTGTTCTCTAACAACTATCCATACTCATCGCTCAGTGTCTCTACACTGTAGACAAGAGACTCATCCATCTCGAAAGAAGCGATCTGTGCGTTGGTCTATCCGAATTGATCACCGTCCTCATGATGATACTATGATCGAAAGTATTTAGAAATTATATACATATCTCTAATTCTCAACACCTTGAGAATATGATCGAAATGTTAATTCTATTGATGATTCAAGGATACATCACACTTGAATGAAAAAAATATGTATTTTATTGATCAAATCAATGAATTAAGTACAAAATTATGTCCTAGATTTATTAAATATGTCAGTCATATTAGTTTCTAAGACATACACCTAACAATCTTCCACTTGGACTAAAGTCAATTGGCCACTAATCTAATCCCATCTTCTCAAGGTGGACTTCCATCTTTGGCTGGCTCAATTGCTTTATCAGCAGATCTGTCACGTTATCCACGGAGTGTACTTTCGCACCTTGATATATTTTTTTTTCGAGGTAGTCGCATATGATATGGTGTCGTTGCTCGATGTGCTTTGATTTCTGATGAGACGTCGGCTCTTTAGCAAGTGCTATGATTCTATTGTTGTCGCAATAAAGTAGTATGGCATTTGATATTATTACCCCAAACTCCGTGATGAACTTGTTGAACCAGAAGCCTTCCTTTACAGCATTTGAAGCAGTGACATATTCAACCTCTGTAGTCGAATCAGCTATGATGGGTTGCTTGAAACTCTTCTACCTGACTGCGTCATCATTGCAAGTGAACATATATTCTGATGTAGACTTTCTATCATCAGGATCAGATATGAAGTCTGAATCAGTATACCCCTCGACTCGTAACTCAGAACCTCCTTCAAAGATCAAAAACAAATTCTTAGTTCTTTTCAAGTACTTAAGGATGTTCTTCACAGCTACCAGTGCTCCTCATCTGGATTCGACTGATACTTGCTCATGACACTCACAGTAAGAGTAATATCAAATTGAGTACACAGTATGATATACATGAGGCTCTCTATGGTTAAAGTATAAGAAATCCTACTCACACGCTGAGCTTTCTCAGATGTGGTCAGACACATCATCTTGAAAAGATGAATACCATGCTAAGAGGTAAAAATTCTCTTTTAAATTTTTCATACTGAACCTCTTCAGTACTTTCTCTATGTACAATTTTTATGACAAGCCTAGCATCCTTTTAGATTTATCCCTATAGACCTTTATTTTAAGAATATAGGATGCTTCTTCTAGATCTTTCGTAGAGAATTTCTTGGACAACCATCTTTTGACCTGATCAGCATGGAACATTATTTTCAATGAGGAGAATATCATCCACGTACAATACAAAAAATATTATTGCACTCTCACTGACCCTTTTGTATATGCAAGATTCCTCTTTATTCTTGATGAAACCAAATGATTTGATCGCATCATCAAAATGAAGATTTCAACTTCGAGATGTTTGCTTGAATCCGTATATGGATCTTTGTAGCTTGCAGACTCTGTGATCACTATCACTAGATGTGAAATCCAAAGGCTGCTCCATATAAATATCTTCCTCAAGATATTCACTCAGAAAAATAGTTTTCACATCCATCTGCCAGATTTCATAATCATAATAAGTTGCAACAGCAAGCAGAGTGTGGATAGATTTCAGCATGACGACAGACGAGAAATTTTTTAATAGTCAATATCCTCGTACTGACTATAACTTTTTGCCATGAGCCTAACTTTATAGGTCTCTACATTACCATCGGTACCTATTTTTCTTTTGTAGATCCATTTACACCCAATGGGTACTATATCCTCAGATGGATCCACTAAAGTTTATACTTAGTTCAGTGTATCGAGTCAATCTCTGATTTCATTGCATCTAACCATTTCTCAAAATCGATGTCAAACATCACCTTGTTAAAGGTATTATGATCATCACCATGATCTTTATTTCCATAAAGAATATTTTCTTAACTTTCTTCGTAAGCATACCCATGTACCTTTCAGGAGATCGAAAGATCCTGCTAGATCTACAAAGTGGTAGAGGAACATCAATTACTGACTCATAATAATGGGTTCCTAAGGATCTATAGCTCATTGCTCTTCAGAGACCTTCTCTTCGAGCTCAACAACCTCCCATTGCCATCATTTTGGATAAATTATTTTTCTAAGAATATGACATTCCGACTCACAATCACATGGTGATCTTATGAAAAGTAGAAGTATCCCATTGATTCTTTTGGATATCCTATAAAATGAGCTAATACAGATTTATCTTCTAATTTATCAGCCATCTGTCTCTTGACATAGGTCGGACATTTCTAAATTTTTAGATAACCTAAACTCGACTTCTTATCGTGCCATATCTCATATGGCGTGGTAGGAATGAATTTTAATGAAACTATATTCAATAGGTGAATTGCAGTTATTAAGACATGTCTCCAAAGATATAAGGATAAATCAGTGAAGCTCATTATGGACCTGACCATATCTAATAAGATCCTATTCCTCCTTTCAGATACCCTATTGAGCTAAAGTATTCTGGAAGGAGTCCATTGAGAGACTATACTGTTGTCCTTAAGATATTCAAAAATTCTCGACTAAGGTATTCACCTCCTCGATTAGATCGAAGAATCTTAATGGGTTGGCCTGTTTATTTTTTTACTTCATTTCTGAATTTTTTGAATCTTTCAAAGGCAAATCTTTCAAAGGCTTCAGACTTGTGTTTCATCAGATACACATATCCGTACCGTAATAGATCATCGATAAAGATGCTAAAATAGCTATAACCATCCCTGATCTGCACAACAAATGGTCTACACACATCGGTGTGTACCAAGATAAGCAACTCGGTGGCCCTTTCCCCATTTCTACAAAGGATGACTTGGCCATTTTTTTTCGAAGGTAAGATTCATAAGCTGGGTACAACTCTGGATCAAGAGAGCCAAGGATCTCATCCTTTTTCAGTTTGTTTATCCTATCCTCTCTAATATGACCTAGTCTGTGATACCACAAGTACTTCTAGTTAATTTTATCTCTGAATTTTTTTTGACCTACGACACTCACTATTTGCTCGTTCAAATTAACATTCGCATCAATATGCAAGTGATATAGACTGTCAAGTAAAAGATCGTGTGCAATCAATTTATTTCATAAATAAATAAAATAAAAAATTTATTGAAATTAAATTCAAAATCATCTTGTGCTAGCATAGACACGAAAATTAAATTCCGACTAGCTACAGAATAAAATAATAATTTTTTAAATCTAATCTAAATCCTGATGGTAATCGAAGAAGATAAGTGTCTACGACTTCTGCAGCAATTTTGCTCCATTGTCGATCCGAAGGATCATGTCATCTTTCTTAACCTTCTACTTTCTATTAGACCCTGCATTGAGGTATATATATGAGCACTCAAACTAGAGTCCAATATCAATTAGAAGTAGAAAAAATCATAAGATTAGATTCGATTATGAGCATATCTTCTGGAGGTTTATCACCTTTCTTGATCTTTAGGCTCTCCAGATAGAGTTGACAATTCCTCCTCCGATGGCCATCAACATCACAGTGAAAATATTTTTTTTTGCTTTAGCCTTCTTTGGAACGTCCTTCTTTGGCTTGCTCTCTTTCTTCTGCTTCTTAGCAGATTTGTTCTTCTTCTTTCAACCAGACTTTCTCTTGATCGAAGAAGTCTACTCCACAACGAAAATAGTGCCCTTTGAACTCTTCAAGGTTCCTTCCATAGTGACCACATGTTGACCAGTTCGGATATAGTGCAATCAAATTTGTTCATATAAAAATTTATAATAAATTAATTATATGAACTTGTAGGAGATTAAAAATCAAATCCATCTGTAATTCCTTGTGTATATCAAGCCCGAGCTTTCCAAGCTCCTCAATGTCCTTCATTACTATCATACAGTGCTCATGGATTGACTGCTCTTCGCACATCTTCAAATTGAAGAGTCTCTTGGACACTTCGAAGCATACTGTATGGCTCTGCTCACCATACAACTCTTGTAAGTAAGTGATCATAGCTCTGACAGTGGGCATATGCTCATGTTGGCTCTGCAACTCATTTGTTATGGATGCCAGCACATAGCACTTAACTCAACTGTCTTCATCCGTCATTTTTCATATACAATTTTTTGCTTTGCAGTAGAATGGTTTGGTAATATAGGAGTTTCTGGTCGAGTACATGACCTAGTTTTTAAAAAGTCAGGATAATCCTAAGGTTTTTAGCCAGTCTTTATAGTTTGTTTAGATCAAATGATGGGATTCAAAGATGCGGGCTAGAAGATTTGAGGCTGATATTGTTTAACTGCGAGAGTAAAATTTAAGTTAGATTTTATACTTCAAATTTATATTTGCTCTAGAGAGACTTTAAGATACAAACAATGACTCCCATTAATTTTTTGGATCCTTCCACTCCTCGAATGGAAAATGAAAATCCTAATGCGATAATTGGATTCTTAGTGATGCTGCAGTCCTACCGATGCCATGTACCTCACCTAATAGTTATTGATAACATGCACACTGACGTGTGGATAACTCTTTGCCCCGATACTTCTCTAAGTATGTTGCAGTGACTTGATCTCTAAGTCATGTGAGCTCACCTAATAGTTATTGACCACACTTCTTAGTTAAGCCCGACCCACCATTCACAAGCAGGTGCAAGCCCATCATTGGGTCCCTCACCTAACAGTTATTGGTCCAATCCCATCCTTATCTTGGAGAACTCTTTGCTAATAGAGTAGTTGTATATTCGTGATGCAACTGAACTACTGTGACCAGTCGAGAACAATCAACACCAGTAGCACACCCGCACATCTACAACGGTGGAAGACCTATGGACTTAATATTTATGAAGAGATTTAGATTTAGGTCTCATCTAATTAGTCATTATATGATCAATCTAATTGGCATGGGTTAAACCAAACTGCCAAGCAACCTTATTCAAGACTCAATCTTCTAAATTGGTTAGGTAAGTAAAGATCGATGGGGATCCCTCCATTGCTTTTCTTAGATACTAATAAATTAATTAGATCAGCGAATAAAATTAATTAAATAATCATCTTTCAATTACTTATTTTAGACACCAATAGGTCAATTGATCCAAATAGATGACCTTAGGTGAATCAAGCTCAAGCCATCGAACCGAATTAGGTCTTTACATTAATCATTCTAATTATAAGATTTAATTGATTCGATCAATAATAATTATATGATCTTATAACTTAATTGACCTAATCCTAATCAATATTTGACTCGATTTGATCAATTACTTAATCGAATTAGACCCATTGTGTTCAAATCAAAAATTTTAGATGCAATCTAATTATATGACCTAATGTTTGATTTTTTCATAACCAAAATCCTCATGCACAAATATAAATTTTAGATTTGAAAATTAAATTTTAGATCTAAATTCTTTGCATGAAAGGTAAGTTTTAAATTATGAAACCAATTTTAGATTTAATATACAAGCATATATCTCATATATGTATGTAAAATTCTGATCTAAATAAAAATTTAGATCATAAATGATATCATATATCTCATATACAAATCATGAATCATATTAAAAATAATTTTTAAACTTAGATATGCAATCACATATCTCATATATGAATCATAAATCAGATTAAATTAATTTTTAAATTTTATGTATGCATCTACATATCGTATAAACATGAACTAGAAATCGTTATAGAACAAAATTCGGATTTATGCATGCTAACACATATCGACTATATGATCTGAAAATTGAATCTAAAATAAATTTTAGATTTAAAGCAATCATCTATACATCTCATGTATCAAAAAAATCAGATTTTGAATTTTTTTTCAAAATATGTATGTCAATTTTATGCATATGAAATCTGTGGCTCTGATACCACTATTGAAATTTGATGTCGGAGCATGCACGTATATTTTAAATTTTTTTTTTAAAAATATAGTAGAATAGAAGATTAAAATATATTTTTAATCTATATATATATGTATAAAATGTAAAACACTAGGATCTACTTCATATGCTGAAATTGAATACATACTGAATTTTATACTGAAATTGAATATGTGATCAGATCCCATACCTATTTCACAAATTCTTTCTTCAAATCTGGATCTAGAAGAGAGTATGTTCTTTCTTAACCGTGCAAGTGCCCGACCTCTATGGGTATCCACTCAGAATCAACTTAGAATAGCCCTTTTGTTATTGATTTTCTTCTTTAAGAAAAATCACTTCGAATCTGAACGAAGTCTGGATCGCGACCAACTTTTTGATTCTTTTGTTGATCTTCTTCTTCTCTTGCTTTTCTTTCTTTGATTATGAAGCAATCAAGGTCTAAAAATTAGCAAGCAAAGGGGGCCCAAACACCTTTTGGGCATGGAGAAGTGGGACGCCCAAACTCTTTGAGCGTTGGATCTTCAAGGGAGAAGAGAGAAAAGAGAGAGGGGGCATGGGGACCTTCTAAGGGAGGCATGGGGTATTGAAATTCAATGCTAAGGAGCCTTAGGGAAGTCTCTTTTAATAGACATAAGGTTTGAATCCTATTCAAAATCAAACAATCACTTAATATAAGTCTTACTTGCATTAGAATCTTATTTCTTTAGTTATTTGACCCCTTTTAGGAGATCCTTTTGGTGCAACTATTGGAGCTCTTGCACCCATAAATATACATGCCATATGGGGCCTAGGGGATGCCCCATGCCGGTCTAACATGCCCTCTAATGGGTGGACATGCCCAACTTGATCAAATCAAATGATGCCTAATCAAAATTATCAAGAAAATTGATTAAAAGTTTGAACCCTTAATTCATTTGATCTAAAGCCTTAGGCATCCAACAATTGGAGTCTAATAAATCTAATTTATTTAGGTTATTATTAGATAATTAAACTTAAACTAATCTTATCAAATAAGAAATTCAAATGTAAAAAGAAAATCGGGTTCAATCATATGCTAGCAAGATTATCCTAAATCCAATAGGATTTTTCTAAATCTAATTGAGACTTCATAAGTCCAATTACTTATTTCAGATCTAATCTCTTTGTTGTGTGATCTCATAGATTCAATTCTATCTGATAGTGAGATATATAATGATCTTTATTATAGTATCATTAAAATCTTTTCAATAGATCAGAATAGTTTTACTCTAACTCATCAAGGATTATCAATCCGAGCAAGCCTAATGAGCTCTCACCATCTACCAGTGATACCTAGCAGTATGTAGTGATAATTTAGTAGAACCAAAAAAGAATCTCAAGATGTAGTTCACATGTGATTCAGTCCCTATATCGTGAGTCACAACTAGATGGCAGGTCATGGATAAATCGTCAAACCTCATCATTAGTCATATGATAGATTCGATCAGCTCAAGTCCAATTGCGATCTTCATGAAAATTTTTTTCATCAATCACACTACTGTGGCTACAGACTCTCAGACTTAGCCTCTCAAATTTATAGGACTACTCTTCTCTATCAAAATTGGTATATTCCATTTAGATGCATATCCTACTCTTATAGTGGATCAACTGTCGCCAACATCCACTACAAGAATTCATTGAGATCATGTTTATGTGTAGTCAACTCTAACAGTCTCACTGTGAGTAGTCATACCATCACAGATTAAAAGATATTCACACAACTATAGTGTCGAGATAATCACTGACAATCAATTAGAAATTCAAGTGATCTCTCGTATGGACATGCTCAGTATTAGTTATTTTCTAACAACTACTCGCACTCATCGCTCCATGTCTCTATACTATAGATCAGAAACTCATCCACCTCGAAAGAAGTGATCTATGTGCTGGTTTATCTGGATCGATCACTGTCCTCATGATGATACTATGATTGAGAGCATTTAGGAATTATGTATATATCTCTAATTCTCAATATCTTGAAAATATGCATCGAAATGTTAATTTTATGGATGATTCAAAGATACATCACACTTGAATGAAAATAAACTTGCTCTTTTATTGATCAAATAAATGAATTAAGTATAAAATTATGCCTTAGATTTATTACAATATGTCAACCATATTGGCTTCTAGAACATACATCTAATAATTTTTTACTATTTTTTTAACTAATTAATTTTTTACTCAATGTACTAAAGGCTAGAGGCTTCTTGGATTTATGGTTTTATTTGATTCACTGCTTGCTCTCATTGGCATTGACAACACTTCTTGTCAATGGGCAAGCTAGTAGATGGATAATTTGTAAGCAAGGATTGAGGCAGAAGGACCCTTTGTCATTAGCACTTTTTATGCTGGCTAGGGATGTATTGGTGAGACTTCTTAAACAAGCAGGTTTGTATGGATTGATTGAGGTTATTGGGTGTTATGTTAAATTTAGGAGTATTAGATGTTTACAATTTACAGGTGATATCTTACTATTCTGTGTATTTAAGGAGGAGAGGAGTCTTATGGCGGCCAAAGCATTCTTCCTTGCTTTTGGAGAGGTATCAGGTTTGAAAGTTAATTGTCATAAAAGCTCTATATTGTGTATGAATATGGATAATGATGAAGCCTTGACATTTGTATGTATGATGAATTGCAAAAGAGGGGAATTAGCATTTATGTATTTGGGACTTCTTCTTCACTACAAGAAATTTCTAAAGCAATGTTGGCTGCCACAGATGCGGAGGTGAATGCTTGAGGAGGGGGGGGGGGCAGAGAGGTTAATCCTTATTAATGCAGTTTTGACTGCGTTGCCCACTTATTTCATGTCTTGTGTTCAGGCTACCATGATGGGTGATCAAGAGGATAACAGATTTTGAAGAGCATCTATATGGAAAGAAAAGGATTCTGAAGTGCTTTAACTGTCTTGTGAGTTGAGACTCTGTTTGAGAACCAAAAAATAGGGAAGCTTAGGAATAAAAAACATTGACATATGAATCAAGCTTTGTTGGCTAAGTGGGCATAAAAGTACTTGTGTGGCTCTAACAACTCATGGTGGAAGCAAGTTCAATGTGTGCATTTCTCAAGAAGGAAAATGGAAACGAGAGCTAGGAAATGTTTGAAAGGCTTATCCTCAGCTTGAAAGAATTTAAGTTCAAAGAGGGCTATGTTAAAAAATATGCCTCAAAATTCAATCTACACTGAGCCCACAGCAAGGTTTAGGATGATGAAAGGAGTCCAACGAGCCTAAGAACAGTCCAAATAGAGTCCAGACGGTGAAGATACGTGCGAAAAAAATTTGAAACAGATGGCATGATGCACAAGGTGGTGGAGGTCGGTGGCAGCACAGCCGGACCTGGCAGAGCACGCGCGGCCAGCACACAGGAGGGCCGAGCACGGGTGTGAGCGCCCAGGCCTAGTGCTTGCACGGTCCATCATGGACCACAGGGTGCTGGGCAGTCCATGGAGGCCACATGGATCGATCAGGCGGCTTTGGTGCAAGCGATCATGATCGGACGCCACGGATGATTTTAGGGTTGATTGGGATTCAGTATTCTAGAATAATAGTATTTTTGAGATTCTGGAGCCTATATAGCTTCAATTGACGAGCCGTTTATTGCGTTGGATAGCTGGTAACATTCTAGAGGTGCAAAAAGGGCTTCAAGAAATGTTTTAAAGAGTTTTTGTGAGGATTTTGAGATTTTTTGTTGAGAGACTCTTATACAAGGGTTGAGTGGTGAGTTTCTCTTATATTGGTTGTATTTTATTCTCTCATAGTGAAACTTGCACATCCCGTGGAGGTAGACTTGAGACCGATCCATATATTTGTATTGTGTTTCTAGTTTTATTTCTTTTTTCTTTCTGCTGCACTGTGTGTACTAGATCCTGCACAATAATTGGTATTAGAATAAAGTGGTACCAGAGCATAGGTTACGCGGTGGTAATCGAGATAGAAGATGGAGAAGACAAACATAATCAAGATGAAGATCAACAAGTTTGATGGAAAGAGCAAGTTCTCCTTGTGGCAGGTTGAGCTGTCAAGACGGACCGGCCTACTTCGACTCGCCCCGATCCACCCCGACCCATCTCTAAACGAGTCGAGGCAGACTGGCCTGTTTAACAGACGGGTTGGAAAAATTCCAACCCGACCCGATCCACCATGACCAGGGGTTAAACGGGCCAACCCATCAAAATTTAAAAAAAAAATCTATAAAGAGTAATATAAACTAAATTTCATATTCAATTTGAGCTCAAATCAACCTATCAAAGTCTCATATCTCAATTCTTAGAGTCATAAAATAAAATTGTCAAACTTAAACTAAATACTTAATACAACTCAAACTTAAATGACTTTAAATTTTAAATTTCAAACTAATTTAGAGGCAAATCAAAGTTTCAAAAAATTATCCTTCATATCATTATTGTGGTCCTCATCATTCAATTCTTTATCTTCTTCCTCTTCTTCATCAATTATCTCTTCAATAACATTAGAACCATCTTTTGAAATATATATATATGTATGTATAAATAAAAAAAAATGGTCAGCTCGCCTGACCCGCCCCGATCTACCGATCCAAATGGGGCGGATTATTTGATCCACTTTTAAACGGGTTGCTAAAATATAAACCCAACCCGCCCTATTTACATGGAAGGTGGGCCAACCCGACGGGCCCAACCCAAATTGACAGCTCTAGTGGCAGACAAGGGTGAAGGACGTGCTCATCCAGCAAGAGTTGATCAATGCTCTCTTGTGCGAGGAGAAGCCGACTACCATGGAGGTACAGGATCGAAAGCGGCTCCAGATGCAGGCGGTGAGTATGATCGCTTGTACCTAGCAGATGAGGTGGTGATCCATGCTGTGGTCGAAGCTCGAAGAGTTGTACATGATGAAGTCTCTACCAACACCCTCTTCTTTTACAGGTGTTCTACCAGCTGTGGATGACTGAAGGATAGAGCATGCAGAAGCATCTCAATCACTTTCAGAAGATCCTCACCGATCTCCTCAGTATTGGCGAGAAAGTTGAGGAGAAGATCAGGATGTTGGTCTTGCTAGCGTCACTTTCTCCTTCGTATGAGTTCTTGGTGACTGCTTTTCTAGTGGAGAAGAGCACCATCAAGATGGACGAGGTCACCGCGGTGATTCTCCAGAACAAGATTCTTAGGAGGGAGAACCCAGCTTCAAGCTCAAGCGGCAGCTTAGCTTTGGTGGTTTCTGGAGGAGCAAGAGACGGTAGACGGAGCATCAGAAGATCGTGATGAGGGCGGTCCAAGTCCAGGATGAGAGACTTGAGCAAGACCAGATGTTATCGACGTGATGAGTTTGGACATCTAGCCAGAGATTGCCCTCAACTCAGAGATCGGATGAGGACTACTGCAGTGACAGTCAGTAGCGAGTCAGAGGATGATGTTTTGGAGATATCTGATGAGGTATCTATTTTTTTTCAGCAGTAGATTTTAGATTCTGCATACACCTATCATGTATATTACAGAGAGGAGCAGTTTGACTCTCTAGAGAGCAGTGAGGGCATTATTTATCTTTTGGATGGATTGAGCTGTGCGATCAGAGGCATCGAGATGGTCAGCTGGAGGATACATGATGGTATAGTGAGGAGATTGGAGGAGGTCTGATACATATCTGATTTTAGATGAAATCTTATCTTACTAAGTAGACTGAATTCGAGAGGCTACAAGACAGTAGCTGGTAGAGGAATCCTGAAGGTGTTGCATGGCGATAGAATTATTTTGGAGGAAAAGAAGAGAACATAATAACATTACTACCTAGAGGAGAGCCCAGTGTGAAGTGGAGCTTTAGAAGCCAGGAAGAGCCAGAGGATATGGAGCTCCAGATGGAGGTGGATCGGGCACTAGATGGAGACTGGAGAGGATGAGAGGCGACATCACAGAGTAAAGTTCCTATTGCCGTAGGAGACTTCTCTGAGTAAGTTTTTGGTCAAAGTGGACATAGCCCATGACAGAGATGAGATCGAGCAGTCTGGCTGACTCCCACGTTTGTCCATCCATGAAATAATAGACATGCCTCAGGGCATAAGGGTGAAATAGATCACTAGCTCTCAGAGATAGATAGAGGCTGAATATCGAGTCGAGATGGAGATTGTTAGAAAATATATCTTAAGATTCAATCCACACTGAGCCCACAACGAGGTCTAGGATGATGAATGGAGTCCAACGAGCCCAAAAATAGCCCAAACAGAGTCCAGACGGTGAAGATACATACGAAAGAAGTTGGGAGCAGGTGGCACGACGCACGAGGTGGTGAGGCCGATGGCGGTGCAGTCGGGCCGACGGATGCGCACGCATAGGCATGCGGCCCAGCGTGCGGTGGGCCTAGCGCGAGTGGTGCACAGGCTAGCCCAGCATGCATGCGAGCGCCCAATCCCAGTGCCCTATGCAGTTCACCATAGATCGCAGGGTGCTGGGCGGTCCATGGAGGCCGCATGGACCGATCATGCGGTGCACGCATGGTCCATGAGAGATTTTATGCGATCCGACGATTTTGGAGTGAGCCGTTTACGATCAGACGGCTGAAGATGACTCCAGACATAATCAGGTTTGAATGAGGTGATAGTGCGCAATCGGACGGCTCTGGTGCGAGTCAGTCACGACCGGACGGTCACGGATGGTTCTAAGATTGATTGAGACTCAGTATTCCTAGTATAATAGTATTTTTGAGATTCTAGAGCCTATATAGCTTCGATTGATGAGCCGTTTGTTGCGTTGGATAGCTGGTAACGTCCTGGAGGTGTAGAAAGGGTTCAAGAGAGGTTTCAAAGAGTTTTTATGAGATTTTGGGACTTCTTGTTGAGAGACTCTTGTACAAGGTTGAGTGGTGAGTTCCTCTTGTATTGGTTATGTTTTATTCTCTCTTAGTAAAGTTGCACGTCCCGTGAAAGTAGGCTTGAGGTCGATCCACATATTTGTATTAATTTTATTTCTTTTTTTTCCTACTGTACCGTATGGTACCAGATCCTGCACAACAGGCTATGCTTTGGAATTGATAAAATCTGGTTTTGGGATCCCTATGTAAAAGCTCGACAGGCTAATGTCTAGGTTGCCTTACAATGGTGTTCTTGTCACCTTAGAATATTGCAGCACAAGGCCTCTTAAATATGCAAGAAATGAATCATTGGAGATGCTCAATGCCTCCCTTGCCAATGTAAGATCTTTGAGGATTTCAGATGTTTCCATTTGAAAGCTCGGCATAACGGAAACTTTAGTATGGATTCATTTCATAAATTCATTAATTTTTGTGGCCTCTGATGTCCTTAATACAAAATTATTTGGGAATTAGCAATTTGCGAGGGTGGGTATTCCTATGACTGGCTTTGAGGAACAAACTTCATACGGATGATTTGATTACAAAAAAAAGATAGGTCCGTGAGTTTAGGTTATTCTCTTTATTGTGCTGATAACAAAACTATGAATCACTTATTTTTAAGATGCCCTTTTGCTAGGAGTATTTAGCTTACATTAAAAACTCAATTGGGACTCAGAGGGAGCCTTATACCATGGATGGCACTTGGACTGTTTGGAGGAAACATAATCTGCAAAAATTATCTGAGTGGGCAGATGACCAATTGTTGGCGGCTATATACCGGAAGATTTAGTGTGAATGCATTGCAAGAGTTTTTGTCAAAAGGAATGGGTCCATTTTTGTCGCGATTCAAAAGATCCTCTACTTCTTTTGAAGCAGGGAACGCTTGTGCAGTGGCAATACTGAAAATCTTCACAGACGCGCACTAAAGAAGTTAAAAACTTTGGTACAGATAACAAGCTGACCAAACATGCAATGGAACGACGGTCTTTGTTCAAAATTTGCTGTAGTGTCAATTTCCCATAAGTTTTCTGAACTTTGTAACCTCTGTGAACTACTGTAAACCGCTGAACAACTGGTCTCTATAAACTGCTGTCCCTATGATGACTCACAGAATTTCTATGTAAACCTCTGTTTCTATATAAATATTGACATTAATAAAGCAAGGGCAGCTCCGGCTACCTCCAACTTCAATAAAGAAAGGTATTGATTTTGCTGCAAGATCTTGATTATGATAGGGTACGTCTCCATATATAGGATATCAAGAATAAGTTAAAATAAGTGTTCTGATCTAGAGTCCCGGTCCAGCCATAGGTTCATCCTCCTTCATGGGAATAGTAGCAAGAGAAGTTCTTGGTGAGGAGTGGAAATCATGGAACATATAATTTCTTTCTAGCTAATATCACAGTGATAAAAAAAAAGGGATTACACTACACCAACTGTCCCACAGATATGTGGGATTTATGTCTCATTATGCACCCCATTTTGGGCTTATAAGTGGATTGGGCTTGATCCACTTAACTAACCCAACCACCAGGAAAAGGAGGCCAAAGGATGATGTATGAGTTTTAAAGTACCCCAAAAAAAAAGAAAAAAAATCGAGAGAAAACTCCGAGAGTCTTGTTCCTTGATAGACTCCTAATCGGAGTCAAAGATTGACATCAGGAGAGAGTCTAACTCCTCTCTCTTGGTTCTATTTAAAGGAAAGAGATCTTTCCATCCTTCCCACCAGAGATCAAAGCCCCAAATGGAAGAAAAATTATCAGAATTCGTTGAGTCTTTATTGAGGTTTCCACTGCCAATTGTGGCTAGAGCACCACCACAAAAGAGGTAGGATCATCTAATCTTTAAGTTAATGTAGTTTGTTATCCTTCTTAGTCCGGCGATCACAAGATTTTTCATCAAAAAAGTTGAGCCTCCGATTTTTTCTATTTTTTCATGAATTATTATAGATTTTACTAGCACTGCTGAATGTTGTCGACCACCGAATTGGAACCCTGGGTTGCGCCATGTGGTCCTAGCCACCACCGGCCATGGCCACTATCAGTGGGCACTCTCCTCTATTCCGAGAATGGAAGGGGAGGAAATCCCTGTTCACCAAAAAGCCAAAGGAAAAGAGAAGAATTAAAGAAGCAAAAAAAAAAAAAGAAAAAAAAAGAAAAGAAAAAAAAAGAGAGAGAGTTTCGCTCTCTTCCTTCTCTCTTCACTTGCCTCCACTACTTTCTCTCTAGAAAATTCTATTTTCTTTCTTAAAGAAAAATTTCTCACTCTATTTTCTCTCTCCATGAAGTTTCTTTTTTTAGATTATTTTTTTTTCTATATGAATTTTCTTCCTTGAAGATTAATCCAATAAATGACTTTTTTTTTAATGATTTTGATTTGATCCTAATAACCAAAGCTCTAATTTAGAGTCGCGGATAGTGTGTCGGCATTCACTTTGGTTAGATTGGATACTATAAGATTTAATCATCAATAATTTTTATTAAAAAATCTATACATTAGTTCAATTATGATTTGATGAAATTATCTTAATCAGATTGACCGAAACTATGAGGATCCATGCAAGTGTATATTTAATCCCACATCAAATATTCATTGGAAAGATCTTGGCTACTTATATACGGCCAAAGAATCCAAAAAATACCTACAGGCTAGTCTTTTTAGGTGAAATTCTAGGTCATTACACATGGTATCAGAGTCGATCTTACCTATAGTTTATATGGACTAGGGGATACTGCATGCAGCATGGGTTCATTGGGGTTGACCACAGATTGATCATAGTGTTTATGAATGATGCATGAATTTGGATCTTTAGCTTGACGAGGATGTCGGAGTTTAAATGAAGGGAGTATATGAGGACCCATGTAGGCATGGATTTAGTTTCATATTGATTATTCATTGTGAAGATCTTAGATGCTTATACAAGATTAAGAATCCAAAAAATATCTTTTGGCTAGTTTTTTTGGATAAGATCCTAGGTCGTTACAAAAATTACTAAAGCCTTTGAACTATAAATCTCTTGTAAATGATAGCTGAGCTGATCTAGCCTATTATCAATGGAGTAGGAGATACTAAAGCATGGATTCATTGGGACTGACTATAGGTCGATCGTGATGTTTATCAATGGATGTATGGATTTAGATCCTTAGTCCGATGATGTTATAGCCCAAAATCAGCCCAACTTAGCCCGAGGCCCATGTAGGAATCCCAGCAGACCTAGCCCCAAAAAAAAAAAAAACAGAGGATGCAAAACGGGAAGAAGACTCCCGATAGGAGTCTTCTTCTCCGGCGAGATCCAGGCTAAATCGGGACTCCTAGGACCCCTTGGAGTCCTAGGAATTCCTTATAAGAATACCCCCTCTCCCTTGAGACCCAACATCTTCCTCCTTCCTCTCTCTTTCTCTCCGTTTTTCTCGATCGAAGGCCACGGACACCGTTTGATTTCTCACCGTGATTGCCGCCGACGAGGTCTCCGGAGGCTGAGGTGAGTCTTCTTCTTCTTTCCCTCCTTCTTCTCCTTCCTCCCATGCTCCTGTGCGCGGCTGCCGGCAACAAGAGTCACCGATTTTCGAATGGGAAAGAGATCCTTTTTTTGAGCTTTTTTTCTTTGGATTTTCGGCGCCGGCGATCGGAATTGATCGCCGGCCACGCTCCTCCGTGACCGGGAGAGTGGCCCCGTCGGCCGCCGGCCTCTGCCGTGGCGGTCGTGGCCCGAACGGCCGATCAAGGCCAGAGGACCAAGGGTCCCCTGTTCTGGCACGGGAAGAACCAAGAAAAAGAAGAAAAAGAAGAAAAGAAGAAAAAGAAGAAAAGAAAAAGAAAAAAAAAAGAAAAAGAAAAGAAAAGAAAAGAAATAATAATAATAATAATAATATATATATATATATTTATATATATATATATGTATGAACAAATAAATAAATAAATAAATAAATAAATAATTGAAATTGATGAGAGAGAGAGTTTCTCTCTCTTCTCTCTCTTCTTTCAGTCTGAACCCTGACTTTCTCTCTCTGGAATTGGATTTTCTCTCTCTAGAATTTTCTCTCTCTAGATTGTTTCTCTCTCTTGATGAATTTTTCTCTCTCTAAAGTTATTCCTCTAGGATTAACGAAGTGTAAGGCTTCATCTGATGATTCTGATCGAGTTTAGAGACGAGTTTGATTTTAAGTGAGATTTTGATTTCGGATCTGTTTAGATTGAATTTTGAATTAAATTAATATAAAAATATAATTTTGGATAATAGGCACGGAAGAATCTACTAGAAGTTAGTCGATCTATTCGTTCAGTGCTCCGTGAAAGGTAAGTAATGAATCATCTTCTCGAGATATTCCATATTTATTCTGAAAATAAATAATTATTCTCTGAAATTATGCATGATTTATGAAATTATGTTTTTAAAGAAAAGTGCTTTTGAAATGTTATGGTATATCGATTTATGCACATGTTCAGTGAAAGATTATGGTACAAAGTGTTTTGATACAGATCGAATTTATGCTCTCAGCCTAACTATGTTTCTGTGGACCCTGCCAGTGGGGGTTGTGCGCTGGTATTTGTGGACCCTGCCAGTGGGGGTTGTGCGCTGGTGTTTGTGGACCCTGCCAGTGGGGGTTGTGCGCTGGTATTCTGTGGATCCCGCCAATGGGGGTTAAACGTTGGTCATAGTCAAGGCTGTTGAGTTACGAGTGTTTTGAATCGAATCGAATTTATGATTACATTATATGTGAATATTTGAAAATATTTGATTTGTATTAAATCAGCATGAAATATACTTTTATGTTTATTTGCAGCATTATTCTTGAAAATTATATAATATCTGAAATATCTGGTAGAGATACTTGTTACTTACTGGGCTGTCTAGCTCATTACCTTTCTTTCTATTTTTCAGATTCAGATAATTAATTTCGAGCGTGGGACGAAATATGGGGACAGAGCTTTTAGAAGCGAGATTAGCATTGTCAACTTCATTGAACTTAGATTTATTTTTTTAGCAAAAAATTTATTGGATGTAAGACATTTGATTTAATTACTTGAATTACAGTTGAATAATAATTACTTGAATTTATTCCGCTGCGATGCATTGATATCGTGATGAGATACCTTGCATGCTTATGGAGAGAGTTCTTCATGAGTATGCGGCGGTTGCCGCGACCCTCGATTCACAATCTCGGGTCGGGGGCGTGACAATTAATATGGTATCAGAGCATAAGTGGATAAATTATGACACATAGAATTTGATATAGTATGAGTGTAGGTGGGTAAACATTAAGAATATTGGGACGTTAGAGTATGAGCATCATAATAAACCCATCCTAACAAATAGATCAATGAATCTAATAAGGTTTTACTACTACAAGGTTACCATGCCTCCCCGTAGAATGACAAGAACTACTCAAGAAATTTCAAGAGAGACATCACAACCACAGGATGATAGCACTCCCCATCTGATCAGTGGCACCCCTCAGGAGGAGAGAGTCGTAGATCCTAATGGGAGTGCTTCGAGAGCACGTCAGGAACCAGATATGGCTCAGTTAATGCAGACCTTAATCAGGATGGTACAAGCACAACAACAAATACAGCAGTAAATGTTTGAACAACAGCAGATACAACGAGATACACAACAACATCAGCATCCACCACCACAACATGGAGAGCAACTAGTACAACGAAATAATATTTCAGAATTTAAAAAGCTTGCTCCTCCCGCTTTCAAGGGGACTACTGAACCTTTGGAAGCTGATAACTGGATAATGGAGATGGAGAAGGCCTTCGCTGTCCAAGAGTGTCTTGATGAAGAAAAGATTCGATATGCAACTTATTTACTACAAGGAGAAGCATACAACTGGTGTCAGCGACTACAGCGCAAGCATGAACAAGACGGCGAAATACTTACCTGGGAAAGATTTCGGATTGCATTCTATGATCAGTATTTTTCTCGGAGTATAAGGATCCAGAAAGAGCAAGAGTTTATTTATTTGAAGCAAAAGGGTATGAGTGTGACTGAATATGAAGCAAAATTTACAGAGTTAGCAAAATTTGCTCCGAAATTAGTGGATGGTGAGCAAGAACGTGTTCACAAGTTTGAGATGGGACTGAGAACTGAAATTCGAAAACAAGTGGTTCCATATGAATTGACAACTTATGCCGATGTGGTAAACAAAGCACTGATAATTGAAAGGAAAGTCAATGAAGAACGCATGGAAAGGGAAAGAAAACAAAGAAAGAGAGCACAATCAAATGATACACAAGGGCAGAATAATAAAAACATCAAAAGATCAGCTAAGGGAGCAGTAAACAATAAGACTCAACAGATTGATAGTGAGCCGTGCTCCAGATGTGGCAAAAATCATGCAGACAAGGATTGCTATTGGAATACCGGTGCTTGTTTCAAATGTGGACAGAAGGATCATAAAATTGCTAGCTGCCCGCTAAATACTGAAAATCAAGCTGGCAAAAGAACTCATGAAGGACAACATAAGGGTGGCGGACAGATTTCTAAAACCCAGGGAA
>NC_026003.2:104521718-104534884 GCF_000442705.2 Elaeis guineensis
CGTCAAACTAATAAATCAAATCGAATCAAACTGAATTTTGTGGATCAGTTTCAAGTGATCTTTTGTAAATAGACGGTATGGTTTCGGTTTCCATTTCAGAAAACCAGTTTAAATCGGTTCAATTTCAGATTTCTTCAAACCTACCAACTCAACCTATGCACACCCCCATCCATCTCAAAGGATAACCTAAAAGTACTATAACATTTCCCACCCCTCCTTTGATATTGGGCTACCTCTTTATCTACTCTTCTTCCTCTTTTGGATTGAGATCAAAGAAGATATCTGAGAGGATTGGGTAAAATGGGAAGTAACAGGTTATCCAAAGTTAAGAGAGCATGGGGACGTGATCACATTCTTCCATTCTCTAGGTAAGGAAAATTATCTGGGAAGAGATCACTCCAGGGTTTGGGAAAGGAAGGATATTGGAGGAACATTAGAAGGGGACTTGGGGCTTTAGAGAACACTTATATTTTCTAAACACAATCCAATCCAAAAACACAAATCTGAATACACCTAGGCTGCTAGTTTTAAGGTTGACGTGCTTTCAAGACATGTCTCAAAAATCCACTATGATTTTTCTACCTTTGATCGAAGGTCTTGATGTTTGGTGCTTCTCACACTTTCTGGACAGTCATAAGTTCAGTGCTTGGGAAAGTTCCAACTAGAAGCAGACAACCAATATTCAAAAAAAAAAAAAAAAAAAATTATAGAAACATCCCCTCAACTTTAGCCTAATTTTATTTACACTTCTGTACTTTAAAAAATATCAAACTAATCCTTCTAATTATCGATATGTTCCAATATAATCCAGTCGTTTATCTCCGTTAACAAAATTTTATAAAATGACAAAAATATCCTTATCTTCATCTCTTCTCTTCTTCCTCTGATCTCCTTCTCCCCCATCATTGGCATCCTCTTTCTCCCTCCTTCTCTCCTTCTTTTTCCCTTACTCCTCACCCATTTCTCTTTCTCCATAGTAACTTCCTTCATCTTCCTCCTCTTCTTTCTCTCCATCCTCTTCTCCTTCTTGTCCTCCTCCAACCCATTCCTTGCGGCCGACAACCCCTCTCCCCCCTCCTTCCTCCTCATCTACTTCTTTTTCTCATCCTCTTCCTCCTCATCATCCTCTTTCTTCTCTAAGCCCATCCATAAGCGAGGGATATTTTCGTCTATTGCGAGGAAAAATTAACACCGTTTGTTGGCAAAATGAACAACTGGAACACATTGAAATATATCGACAACTAAAAGAATTAGTTTAACATTTTTTAAAGTACAAGGATCTAAATAAAATTAGACTAAAATTGAGGAAGTATTTCTATAATTTTTTTCAAAAAGAAAATATCAAAAATTTGAAAAAAATCTGGATAGCTAAAACATAGAAGAAAATTAAACAAAAAAAAATAGAAACTAAGATAGTCGATATAATTATATATTTATTCATGTAGAAGCAAGTATGAGTTATTTTGTATCATTGTGGTTAGTTTGTTTAGGTGCCATAGCCTTCCCAGGAATGCAGTCAAAAATAACTAAAGAAGTCCAGATTCATGGGACATCAGGGTTCTCATTTCAGAGTTAAACATTCATTGCATAGGTCTTCATGTCCCAAATTGAAAGTTTTAACATTCCTCAGACACATCAGAAGTTGCATCTGATGCCACGATATTAGCTCTGATCAGCTGCACCAAGCCCTTTGCCATCTTTTACAGCTCAACTGATACACACCTTACTTTCCATAAAACTGACAGTAACTTACAAGATTGCGTGCAATGCTTACACCCATTTAGCATAATCTAAGGTGAGGACAGGCCAATGACAAAGGAGGTTAGAAGACAACTGAAAGAAGCAACCGAATAATGAGTAATGAAGAGGCTCACCAAGGGAACATGATGAAAATGGGATATCTAGAACTCTATCAAGTATGAGGCAATTAGAGTGATGCTCATTAGCTTACTGTGCCAAGTCAGAGCAGTTAATAGATCTAACTTCACAAAGTTTCAGGTTGATAAAATTTGACAAAGAGTACCGGAACACCCGGATCATATATGATGAGGAGTGCACCTTGAAGAAACACGAAATGGAAAAAGGTACCAAGCCACTGAGAAGAACTATGAACAAACATCAAGTAGGTCAAAGACTCCCAGTACAAGTAGAAATCCCAACTGACAATTGAAAGTAACAAAAGTTAAAGAATGACCCTATGATTCCAAAAGGAAGTCAAGTATAGAAAAATTAGGCAACTAGAAAAGGGGAAAATGAGCATTAGGATTTCTAAACAAGTAACTTCCACAGCTGAAGAAGACAAGATCAGACCTAAATATGCTTTAAAACACTAATCAAAGATTTTTTAATAAAAATATTGCAGTGAGCAAAGGGCCAATGAATAAACTTTAAGGATTCATATGTAAGAAGAAAGAAGCTTAAAATCTCAAACCGAGTGTAACAGAATAAAGTATGACAGCATGCAAGAAGCTTTAAGATCCAAAAAAATAAAAGAGTAATTGAAGGGGCTGCAAAGGCTTAGGTATCAAGCCATCAAGAACTGCGAACAAAATAAAGTAGGTCAAAAACTCCCAGTACAAAAATTGGAAATCCCAAATGGCAATTGATATATCTCTTCATTCAGGTTCTTGGTCCTAATTAAGTGTTCGAGACCTCCCCAATACACACTTGATGTGGGACTATATCCTTACCAAGGAAAGAGTCCAATCACAAACAATACGACCGGCTTATGGTCAGCCCTAAAAGGGGCTGTTGCAGTCCCTTAGCCACATGGGCTGTGGGCTGGGCCAGCTCTATGCCATCAGTAATGACTAAGGATCTCATCTGAAAAGACTAGTAGAAGGTTTATTATTTGAGATCTTTGGTCCTACTTAAACACCCGTCCGTCCCATGTACACTTGATGTAGGACTAAATACATGCGAGCATGTATCTTCACAAAATATACAAAAATTATTAATGTTTATATAATTCATTTGTTTAAAATTAATAGTCGAGCCTACAAAAATAAATAATTTCAATACATTTTCATTTTCCAAAACCCTCAAAACAAGGACCAGGCTTAAACCAAAATAAAGCTCAGGAATCCTAATTTGTCTAAAATTTAAATCAGTAGGTAACAGAGCAGATAATCACATTTCATCTAACACAGATATACTATCAGAACAAAACGTGATTGCACAGGTAATATTACTGTTCATTACATTTATGTTTTATTCATGTAGATAATTTAAAATCATTTGAATTAACAAAAAATATACTGAGTCAACATTTCTGTAGGCATTCTTTTATTCAAATAAAACTGACTATAATGCTCAGTAAACTTATATTCTCAGAAGATGCTAAATTTAATGAAACGTCAATTGTATAAAAAATGGACATTATCAAAGACTTACCATGTATTACAAGGAAAAATCAACAAAAACTTATACTTTAACCAATGCAGCATACAAATACATTATGTGTGATTGTCCTTTGGCGAGAGATCAGAAACTGGCGAGGATGCAAAGCTCCCAGCTCTCTCTTTAGACTCAATCAGCATCAGTACAACTTGCCGCATTGGTGGTCTATCAAATGGTGACATTCTTGTACACAACAAAGCAATTTTCAGAACTGTGATCATGTGATCGACAGCAATCTTGTCTTCTAGATTCAATTTACCATCAAGTATTCCAGGAGTCAAAGAATTGTTTTTAATGTAATTCCAAACCCATGTTACAAGGTCACCACCTTGGTCTAATGGCTGAACAGGTGCTCTTCCAGTCAGCAACTCCAATAGGACAACTCCATAACTATAAATATCACATTTTTCTGTGACCTTCATTGTATAAGCATATTCTGAAAAAAAAAAAGTTTTTGACTATGTGAGGGACATAGACATGATAATGATAAAGCAAATTTGATTTATCAAAGAGATATTGACTATGTGTCATATTCCCTACAAAGAACACAGAAGTACAGCAGCAGCGGCGGCGGCAGCAGCAGCAACAACAACCAGAACAAAACAACCACAAAAATAATACAGTGAATGCTGTTTATAGAACAGCAAGCAAGATGAAGCACGAGAGAGTAGAACAGTATCAACATACGCAATCACATGCAAACGATTACGGCAGTTAGTCCTGGCTGTTAATGTTGAGCAAGATTTATCAAATTCCATTTTGAAGAACAGAAAGCACAGATAAAAAATCCATGCGTAGCTGGATGCTGATTTTTAAAATGGAAAATAAAAAATAACAGAACATTCACTTGGAATTAATCAACAGTATCAGAAATAATAATGATCATCAACATGATGAAGAAGGCAAAAAGGATGCTTTTTCTTCATGATTGTTTCTTGTCCAAATAACCTAAATCTTTGAAGAATCGGTTTATCATAAGGCCAACATATATATTTTATTAGAATAAATTTGAAAAGGAATATCTTTATAAATTCTTCCAAAAGATAAAAGGCAAAATTTAAATAAAATTCCTACCAAAGTAAGAAATTATGATTGTATTAATTTGAGGATTCCTGGATATTATACCAAAGTACTGAAGTACTATAACAAAAGCATTTTCTTTCTCCATCAAAAAAAAAAAAAAAAAAATTGGAATGGCTTAGAAGAAATAAATATAGTAAGCAAGTTCTTAGATAAATGGGCTTTGAAATTTAAAGTCAGTTGGGATGGGAAGGCATAAGGATACTGGATAAATGATTTGATGGTGACTGACGCATTTTCACAAAATATAGACTTATAATGTTAAATGAAGTAAAAATGATGCAAGTCAATGAACCAGAGCTTCTGCAAGACACTAACTCACAACAACCATGAAGAAGACCTGCTTTCAGTTCAGCATTAGCAGGTCCGCTAACAGATATGCTGCCTTCACTATAGTAGCATATTCAGTAGAAATTGGAGAAAAGGCTAATGCAACCTTCACCATAGGCAGTATAGCAGCCATTTACTCAGAAAATGACATGGGATAATGAAAGAAAATATCCATGCAAAACAGGAAAGAAAATGACAGGTATATCATGAGAAGTGCCAAAAGGAGGACTCACCAGGTGCTATGTACCCATAAGATCCAGCAACTGCAGACATTGATTTTGAGTATGGCATGTCAATTAACTTTGCCAATCCAAAATCCCCAACATGTGCTTCAAAATTTTCATCAAGTAGAATATTGTTAGACTTGATATCTCGGTGAATGATGTGGGGCTTACAATCATGGTGCAAGTATGAAAGCCCCTCAGCAGCTCCAAGGGCAATCATATAACGCGTATCCCAGTCAAGGCTGGAAGAAGATACCCCATGAAGCAGTTCACCCAGGCTGCCTCTTGACATGTACTCGTACAGAAGAAAATTGGAGCCCAGGTGATTGCAGAAACCATATAGCTTCACAATGTTTCGATGCCTTATCTTTCCAAGAGTCAAAATCTCTGCACGGAAGCTGTTGTCTGCATTGCTTCCCTCTCGATTTGATGCTAACTTCTTTACAGCAACGGTGTGTCCAGACTGCATGACTGCTCTGTATACCGTCCCACAAGCACCTCTTCCAATTATGAAACCCTCATCAAAATTATTTGTGGCAGCAACCAGGTCTTGGAATGTAAATCCTTCATTTGGGGAAATGTACATGCCTGATGCTGTAGAAGAAAGCTGCTTGTCTTGCAAAGGAGCGACAGTCTCAAGCGGTTTTCTCATAAAGTATACGATCACAGCAATAAGAACTAGTGAAATCCCTCCAACAGCAGCAGCAATTATAGCAATGATCTTCCCCAAGGGGGTATTTGTTGCTCTCAATGAAGATGGAGTTGATGAAGATAGAGACCCAACACACTCACCAAGAGGTCCACCACAAAGCTCTTTGTTTCCTAGAAAGCTGCTCAAGGGCATGTTTTGAAACAAAGAAATCGGAGGAAGTGGACCAGTGAGATTGTTGTACGAGACATTAAGACGAAGTAAACTAGATAAATTCACAAATGTGGCAGGGATTTCACCAGTTAAGTGATTATTATTGAGTAAAAGAAATTCCAACAAAGCAAGATTTCCAAGTTCTTGTGGTATATATCCAGAAAGATTGTTATAGCTGAGATTCATTGCAATTTGCAAGCTTGAAAGTCCCCCTAATTCCTCTGGTATTCCACCACTAAACTGATTACCACCCATCTGCAACTCTGTCAAATGAGAAAGCTGTCCTAAAATTGAGGGTATATTTCCAGATAGCCAGTTATCAGAAAGAAACAGCAATTCCAACTGCAGGAGGTTTCCAACTTCATTTGGTAATGTGCCCATAAAATGATTCTGGCTGATATCAAGTCTTTGGAGTTTTGTACAGTTGAAAATCAATATGGGTATTCTTCCTCCAAATCTGTTAGATGAAATGTTAAAGACAACCAGCCGTGATAGATTACCGATCCCTCCTGGCAACTCAGATGTAAAAAAGTTGTTGGGAATGTTAAACCGTTGCAAAGCTTTACAGTCCCCTATCTCTGGTGGAATGGGACCACCGAACTTGTTTTGACCAAGCTCAATGGTACTGAGGTTTACGAGCTTGCACAGGTCAGAAGGGAAGCTCCCCGTGAGGTTGTTCCCACCTAAACGAAGCTGCACCAAGGATTTGCAATTTGTGATACCAGTTGGGATGTTTCCTGTCATCTTGTTTGACCCTAGGTTCAGCAATATAAGATTAGAATTTCTGCAAAGATGTCTTGGTATTTGCCCAGTGAGGTTGTTGTCTGAAAAATCGGCTACCCAAAGGGGACTATACACCCCAAGCCTCTGAGGAATGCTACCGGAAAGCATGTTATTAAAGAGTTGTAATTGGATCAACTCAGTCAGATACTGCAATCCATTAGGGATAGGACCAGTGAGGTTGTTGATTGAAAGATCAAGCCTAGTCAAATTCTTGAGTCCACACAGCTCAGTCGGGATAAACCCTGTCAGCTGGTTCTCAAAGAGATGGAGCAGGTGCAAGCCCTTTATGTTACCTAGCTCTGCTGGTATTCCTCCAGTCAACATATTCTCTGAGAAGTCTACTTCTGTTGCCAGAGTAAGATTCCCAATCTCCTTTGGGATTGTTCCATTCAATAAATTCGTGTACAGATATAACCACACTAAATTTTTCAGGTTCCCAATCTCCACAGGTATGTGGCCCACTAGATTATTCTGGTACAGTGCAAGAGTCTGAAGGCTTGAACAGTTTCCAAGCTCCTTGGGGATAACTCCAGACAGTTGATTGGCCCAAAGAATCAGATCAGTCAAATACCTCAGCTTCCCGAGTTCTTTAGGGATCTCACCGCCTAGCTGGTTTTGAGCAAGTCCAAGCATGTTCAAGTTCTGGCATTCACTTATCTCAACAGGTAAGCTTCCAGAGATCATATTCTGCCCCGCTCGAAAGATGGCCAGGTTCTTGAGTTTGCCAATGGAATGAGGCAATGGACCCGTTAAGTTATTGGTATACAACACTAGTTCTGTGAGCGAGGAGAGATTTCCAATCTCCTCAGGAAGGGAACCAGAAAGCTTGTTATTACATAAATTGCAGGTAACCAAGGAAGAGAGTTTACCCAATTCTGGAGGGATTTTGCCTTCAAAGTTATTGTTGTTCATGTTTAGAATCTCCAACTTTGAGCAATTTCCTATCTCCGCAGGGATTCTTCCTGAGAACCCATTGAAGGAGAGGTCAAGATATGTTAGGTGCACTAAGCCACCAATGCTTGGAGAGATGGTTCCGGATAGATTCATGGAGTTCAGATCAAGAGAGGAAACCACAGGATCATAGCCAAATGTGCAATTCACACCCTTCCATCCACAAGGCATTTGATCTTTAGGGTTCCAACTATCAAGGTGGTGGAAGTCATCCATCATTTGACTCTTAACTTCCAAAAGGTACTGGCCTTCCATGTTTAGCCCTTGGGAACTACATGATGATAGAAAGACTACCAGCAATACAAAATCAATAGCCGCGAAAGAAAAATCCCTTTCAGATTTTGAAAACTCCGGCATTTTAATGATCAGAAGTACTGATATCAAGATCTAGTTGAACTCATCTTCTACTGAAATTTTCATATAACAGAAGCCTCAGATGCCTAATTTCAATCATCAAAGAAAGAATCCATCATCCCCTGTCACCTTCTGCACTACAGTAATTCTTGAGCATACTCATTTCCTGAATTGAGTTCAATAAATATACAACAAAGAAAAAGAGAACAACAGAGTTTGCTTAACATATGAAGGGGATAAAAGGAACTAGAACAATGATTTAGGAATCAAAAATAAGAGAAAATTTCAGAAACTTTAAGGAATTCAGAGCATTCACATACCTCAATATTCCAATGCTGAAGGCTCCAATAATTTAGCAACAAACGAGACAATCCCGATCTTTTTTTCTCTTTAAAAGACTGAACTTTCTGATTCCAAGAAAACTCACAAGCACAATAGTTTCTTTAGGCAAGTAGGGAAACCAGAAGTCCGCCGCCGCCACCTGCTCCAGCTCTCGAATTCAAAATTCTCACACCTAACGCTGAAAGAGCCTTCCGTCCAGCATCCAGCCTACCCTGGTTGTTGATATTCTTCTAGCAGGAAAACCGAACCCTAGAGAAGTCAAGAGCTGATTCGAGGATGTTAGAAAACCAGCTCCAAAGCCCACCCCCTGTCTTCCAAAAATCCGTCAAAACTTCACAAATATCTCCATTTTCACCACAAACTTATCACCTCCCACATCCACTCCACCAAGGAAGAAACTTTTCTAGTTGTCAACACACTCTCAGCATCAAAATCTCTCATTCTTACCCCTGGAACCCACCATTTTCCCAGAACCAATCACCCCCGGACCAAAACGTTTGAACCCAGCTCTCTTTCTTCGAATTTGCCCAAAATTCTCCAAGAAAACAACCCCCAGGTTCCCAAACCGTGGAAACAACTACTCAAGCCCGCCTTTTCCGATATAGATCCAAAAAAAAGCGAGCTTTCCGGATTCTTTTCTCCATAAAAAAGCCACCTTTTTATCTCCTCTTCTCCCCTTCTCCGACGCTCGTGCACCGAATCCACCTCGTTTTTACTCCTCTTTCTTTTGGCTAGATTTTCCGCCAACCCGACTGCATCAGCCCTCCTTTTGTCCTCATCCAACCCGCACCATCGATCCAAAAAACACAAATAGAAGAGAAGAGAGAAGAGCTCAGAGACCGAGAGAGAAGAGAGAACAAAACACACGGGAGATATAATGGCCGGCAAGCACGCTTTCGAGTTTCAACTTTCCACCTCTTTCCCCCTCTGTCCTCATCGAACGGACGGCCCCCACCTCTTACCTTTTGCCCACCATGCTCCATTTTACTTTATTTTTCTAAGGTTTATTAGTTGTTATTATAATCATATTATCTCTAATTAAATAGCTAATGAGGTTGAGCTTAGGAGTGGCTTTTGGGCTTTGAACACAAATCGAGGTGATTTGGGACAGGCTGGAATAGAGTGTATTGATGTGTGTGCAAGTCTCAGGGTGAGTTGGGTCAAGTCATTAGGTATATATCTTTGGGCACTCAAACCATTGCTTAGATTGGCAGTTTATCTTTAGTTATTTAGTGTTTTTTTTTAATCCTTGGGCATTTGGGTGTGCCTAACATTAGGGGGGAACCAGAGGTTTTCCACCCAATGCATTCTTTGGCTAGGTTGGTCTTCTTGGTGGACACTTCCTACTCTGCAGGATCTAGTCAAAAGATTGGTTAGCATATGAGTGGAGTCAACAAGCTTCATATTCAAGCTTCGCTCAAGAATAAAAGTTATTTTTTATTTCTTTGATAAGATTCTTCCATGATTTCTAGGGTAGAGTGGATATAAAATAATTTTAGTTCCGTACATATTGAAGGTTTTTTTGCCCCCTACTTTATACTTACAATGCCAATGCAAGTCCTTGTGGTCATAGGCATCTAGATCTGTTTGTAAATAGATACCTAAGTTTTAAGAAACAATCCCATTTTTGAGTTTCTATATGAGGACAAAATAGGCAACTATAGTGTGTATATAATTAAAACAAAGAGCATGTAAGTATATTCTTATTAATGAAAATTCTATCACCTTTCATATATCTAATCTTTATTATTCATTCACCAAGTCAAAGTACCATTTGCATCTAAATTTCTTCATTGCTAGTTGTAATAACAAGTGTTTAGGCAGTCAATGGTGCTAAAAATAAATACAGCTTGAAATCGTTTACTTCTACTGTATAATAAATATAGATGTTATGAGAAATGTTCATTCCCATAAGAATAAGCATCATGAGGTGCCAATAAACTAAAACACCTATTTTGCCGCAAAGAAAAAAATATTATAAAAGTATTAGCCATGTTTCTTTTGTGGTATATTAAGATAGGTTTAAAGAAAAAAACCTGAGCTAAGAATACATCGAAAAATTCTCAAAAAATAAACATCAAAGAAAATAATAACCAAAGAATATCATTATTGATTGAATCTTAGCTCTCTTCGATTTTCAATAAATCTTCTTGTTGGATGCATCTAGATAGTTAATCTATCATGAGAGCTTGTTGATGCATTAAATCCTCAAAACTCATTTGAGAATCAAGAATTGCTCTCTCTTATCAACAACGATTTCCATGAGCTGCCTATCAAAACTCAAACACCTAAGTATATCATCAATGCTTTAACTAGGAATTTTAATTATCTCATAAATGGGCCCACATTTTGTTTGTGATTATTGTTTTTATGCCATTTAGTTCCAAATTTGGTTGGCATCATTATGGTGCATTCAATGGTCAAATTTTCCAATTCAATTTTTCAAAATTCTACATATGATCACCTTTTTTTAGGCTATCAAAACTCAAGCACCCAAGTACATCATCAATGCTTTAACAAGTAATTTTAATGATCTCATGAATGGGCCCATATTTTATTTGTGATTATTGTTTTTATACCATTTACCCTGTGCTTGGATGGATCGTGAGAGGGAGGATGGATAGGATTGGAATGATAGATGATTTCTATCCACCGTTTAGTTTAAAAAAATTTAGAAAGGATGGAAGGAGGCGTTGTCTATCCATCCTAGCCTACTAATTTGTATTTGGGAGGATCAAATAAGGATGGATGGAGTATATGAGAGGTGGAAATCTGTATTGATAAAATTATCTCTTATTAATTTTTTGACGAAATAATAACAGTTTTTCACTTTTCATTCAATTTAATAATTTTATTAAATTTTATTACTAATTATTTTAATTTTAGTACATATTTCTATAATTAACTATTCGAATAAAATTAATTAACTATTTAAATTAAGTTATAAATTAGTTGCTATTTATATAATTAATATATAAATAAATTAATATATATAATTAATTTATAAAATAATTTATTAATTAAATTATAATTAAATATTTATTTAATTTTTATATAATTATAAAGTATAAAGATTATAAGTTTATATATTACTCTATTTCTCTAGTATAGATAAGTGTTATAAATTGATAATAATAATATTTTTATCAAAGAATAGTTTAGTCAAAAAAATATCATATAAATATCATTCATTTTTTTTTTGATTCCTTCAATACCAAATAAAAGAGGAAATTTTCCATCCATCCTCTCCCTCATCTTTTTTTTTCTCCTCTGTCCATCCTCCAATCTATACTTTTTTAATTGGCATCATTATGATGCATTCAATGGTCAAATTTTTCAATTTAATTTTTCAAAATTCTACGTGTTATGTCCTTCCCATAAACACATGATCCATAAGTAACCTGCCATAAACAAATAAACAGGGTCCCCATTTCCATAAGCCTTTAGTCAAAGGAAATCAATCCCACATCCGTAGCATCAAATTTGATTCTTCTTTTTGGTAGGCCTTCCATGAGAGCCACTAATAAATATCTTCTCATTTTCATTTAAGCATCCTCTTTTCTCAACTTCTTTCTGCCTTCGGCTAAACCTCCACTAGTCCCACTTTCTTCACATACTTTTGTGATAACAGATATCTTTTAATACCTAACATATATTGTTGACCAAAAACACTTAGGACATGTTTGATTTACAGGAATTGCAATTAAAGTGGATCGGAATGTGAATGGAAATGGTCAAACCCTTCGATATTTTTGGTTCATGACTGAAATCAAAAATCAAAATTGAAATAAAATTCAAATACTAAGGAAGAGTATGGACAGGGGTATTCTAATTTTTCTTTTGAATTGAAATAGGAATGAAATTCCAATCAAATAGCTAGATTTGGAGCCATTCATTTTCATTCCTATTCTAAACTTCAACTCCTAACATACTTAATAGAGAGGAGTGATTCAACTGTAATTTGGATGCCATCTTGTGTGGCTATTGATTTGTAGACTAAGGCCCACTGGTGCTTTTCCCAATACAGTTGGTAGAGCTCAGCTATTTCGCCTTGAATAATATTCAAAGCTCCTTACTAGAAAAGGACAATGCCCAAAGTTGTTGCATTACACCTCTAGTACATGATGCAATTTTGTAAGCTAACAGGACAAGGCTCTATCAACAAAAAGCGTGGGACCTAAAATCTACATCATCGCTGGATGAGTTATGTTGGTGCAGAATTTTATCGATGTTAGAGAAGTTGGAGTCAAAGGGATCACGACCGCCGTCGGACCTGCAAGAAAAGTCTAAATTGGAGTTGGAGGTGCTCTGACAAGACCCTCCGATGCTCAAGTCAGTACTCTGCTTCAACAGAAATGGAGTACTCGAATGGAATTTTAGCAGAGTTTGAAAAAGCTTGAGAAAACTTTTAAATTCTTAAACTTTCTCAAACTCTGCTAAAATCCCATTCGAGTGCTCCACTTCAATAGAGTACTGACTTGAGCATCGGAGGTCTTGTCGAAGCACCCCCCACTCTGATTAGACTTTTCTTACAGGTCCCGACGGTGGCCATGATTCCTTCAACTCCAGCTTCTCCGATATCGATAGAATTCTGCACCAACAAATTATATCTTGATATGAGATGGAGATAGATTACTACTAACAAATATACTCATTCCTTACGCACAGACCGGGCTTTGGTTTTGCAAATTAACGGTGTAGGACATGCATGCTTATAAGCTTATCTCATTTACTAAAAGGGTTGATGACAAGTCATTGGATATAATTAAGATTAAAACAATGATTCAACAACATGACTAAGGTATGCCTAACTAATAGACTCACCTCCATTTCTTTTAAAA
>NC_026003.2:104537484-104547484 GCF_000442705.2 Elaeis guineensis
CTCTAAGCCCATCCATAAGCGAGGGATATTTTCGTCCATTGCGAGAAAAAGTTAACACCGTTTGTTGGCAAAATGAACAACTGGAACACATTGAAATATATCGACAACTAAAAGAATTAGTTTAACATTTTTTAAAGTACAAAGATCTAAATAAAATTAGACTAAAATTGAGGAAGTATTTCTATAATTTTTTTCAAAAAAAAAATATCAAAAATTTGAAAAAAATCTGAATAGCTAAAACATAGAAGAAAATTAAACAAAAAAAAAAAAAACAGAAACTAAGATAGTCAATATAATTATATATTTATTCATGTAGAAGCAAGTATGAGTTATTTTGTATCATTGTGGTTAGTTTGTTTAGGTGCCATAGCCTTCCCAGGAATGCAGTCAAAAATAACTAAAGAAGTCCAGATTCATGGGACATCAGAGTTCTCATTTCAGAGTTAAACATTCATTGCATAGGTCTTCATGTCCCAAATTGAAAGTTTTAACATTCCTCGGATACATCAGAAGTTGCATCTGATGCCACGATATTAGCTCTGATCAGCTGCACCAAGCCCTTTGCCATCTTTTACAGCTCAACTGATACACACCTTACTTTCCATAAAATTGACAGTAACTTACAAGATTGCATGCAATGCTTACACCCATTTAGCATAATCTAAGGTGAGGACGGGCCAATGACAAAGGAGGTTAGAAGACAACTGAAAGAAGCAACCGAATAATGAGTAATGAAGAGGCTCACCAAGGGAACATGATGAAAATGGGATATCTAGAACTCTATCAAGTATGAGGCAATTAGAGTGATGCTCATTAGCTTACTGTGCCAAGTCAGAGCAGTTAATAGATCTAACTTCACAAAGTTTCAGGTTGATAAAATTTGACAAAGAGTACCGGAACACCCGGATCATATATGATGAGGAGTGCACCTTGAAGAAACACGAAATGGAAAAAGGTACCAAGCCACTGAGAAGAACTATGAACAAACATCAAGTAGGTCAAAGACTCCCAGTACAAGTAGAAATCCCAACTGACAATTGAAAGTAACAAAAGTTAAAGAATGACCCTATGATTCCAAAAGGAAGTCAAGTATAGAAAAATTAGGCAACTAGAAAAGGGGAAAATGAGCATTAGGATTTCTAAACAAGTAACTTCCACAGCTGAAGAAGACAAGATCAGACCTAAATATGCTTTAAAACACTAATCAAAGATTTTTTAATAAAAATATTGCAGTGAGCAAAGGGCCAATGAATAAACTTTAAGGATTCATATGTAAGAAGAAAGAAGCTTAAAATCTCAAACCGAGTGTAACAGAATAAAGTATGACAGCATGCAAGAAGCTTTAAGATCCAAAAAAATAAAAGAGTAATTGAAGGGGCTGCAAAGGCTTAGGTATCAAGCCATCAAGAACTGCGAACAAAATAAAGTAGGTCAAAAACTCCCAGTACAAAAATTGGAAATCCCAAATGGCAATTGATATATCTCTTCATTCAGGTTCTTGGTCCTAATTAAGTGTTCGAGACCTCCCCAATACACACTTGATGTGGGACTATATCCTTACCAAGGAAAGAGTCCAATCACAAACAATACGACCGGCTTATGGTCAGCCCTAAAAGGGGCTGTTGCAGTCCCTTAGCCACATGGGCTGTGGGCTGGGCCAGCTCTATGCCATCAGTAATGACTAAGGATCTCATCTGAAAAGACTAGTAGAAGGTTTATTATTTGAGATCTTTGGTCCTACTTAAACACCCGTCTGTCCCATGTACACTTGATGTAGGACTAAATACATGCGAGCATGTATCTTCACAAAATATACAAAAATTATTAATGTTTATATAATTCATTTGTTTAAAATTAATAGTCGAGCCTACAAAAATAAATAATTTCAATACATTTTCATTTTCCAAAACCCTCAAAACAAGGACCAGGCTTAAACCAAAATAAAGCTCAGGAATCCTAATTTGTCTAAAATTTAAATCAGTAGGTAACAGAGCAGATAATCACATTTCATCTAACACAGATATACTATCAGAACAAAACGTGATTGCACAGGTAATATTACTGTTCATTACATTTATGTTTTATTCATGTAGATAATTTAAAATCATTTGAATTAACAAAAAATATACTGAGTCAACATTTCTGTAGGCATTCTTTTATTCAAATAAAACTGACTATAATGCTCGGTAAACTTATATTCTCAGAAGATGCTAAATTTAATGAAACGTCAATTGTATAAAAAATGGACATTATCAAAGACTTACCATGTATTACAAGGAAAAATCAACAAAAACTTATACTTTAACCAATGCAGCATACAAATACATTATGTGTGATTGTCCTTTGGCGAGAGATCAGAAACTGGCGAGGATGCAAAGCTCCCAGCTCTCTCTTTAGACTCAATCAGCATCAGTACAACTTGCCGCATTGGTGGTCTATCAAATGGTGACATTCTTGTACACAACAAAGCAATTTTCAGAACTGTGATCATGTGATCGACAGCAATCTTGTCTTCTAGATTCAATTTACCATCAAGTATTCCAGGAGTCAAAGAATTGTTCTTAATGTAATTCCAAACCCATGTTACAAGGTCACCACCTTGGTCTAATGGCTGAACAGGTGCTCTTCCAGTCAGCAACTCCAATAGGACAACTCCATAACTATAAATATCACATTTTTCTGTGACCTTCATTGTATAAGCATATTCTGAAAAAAAAAAAGTTTTTGACTATGTGAGGGACATAGACATGATAATGATAAAGCAAATTTGATTTATCAAAGAGATATTGACTATGTGTCATATTCCCTACAAAGAACACAGAAGTACAGCAGCAGCGGCGGCGGCAGCAGCAGCAGCAACAACAACCAGAACAAAACAACCACAAAAATAATACAGTGAATGCTGTTTATAGAACAGCAAGCAAGATGAAGCACGAGAGAGTAGAACAGTATCAACATACGCAATCACATGCAAACGATTACGGCAGTTAGTCCTGGCTGTTAAAGTTGAGCAAGATTTATCAAATTCCATTTTGAAGAACAGAAAGCACAGATAAAAAATCCATGCGTAGCTGGATGCTGATTTTTAAAATGGAAAATAAAAAATAACAGAACATTCACTTGGAATTAATCAACAGTATCAGAAATAATAATGATCATCAACATGATGAAGAAGGCAAAAAGGATGCTTTTTCTTCATGATTGTTTCTTGTCCAAATAACCTAAATCTTTGAAGAATCGGTTTATCATAAGGCCAACATATATATTTTATTAGAGTAAATTTGAAAAGGAATATCTTTATAAATTCTTCCAAAAGATAAAAGGCAAAATTTAAATAAAATTCCTACCAAAGTAAGAAATTATGATTGTATTAATTTGAGGATTCCTGGATATTATACCAAAGTACTGAAGTACTATAACAAAAGCATTTTCTTTCTCCATCCAAAAAAAAAAAAAAAATTGGAATGGCTTAGAAGAAATAAATATAGTAAGCAAGTTCTTAGATAAATGGGCTTTGAAATTTAAAGTCAGTTGGGATGGGAAGGCATAAGGATACTGGATAAATGATTTGATGGTGACTGACACACTTTCACAAAATATAGACTTATAATGTTAAATGAAGTAAAAATGATGCAAGTCAATGAACCAGAGCTTCTGCAAGACACTAACTCACAACAACCATGAAGAAGACCTGCTTTCAGTTCAGCATTAGCAGGTCCGCTAACAGATATGCTGCCTTCACTATAGTAGCATATTCAGTAGAAATTGGAGAAAAGGCTAATGCAACCTTCACCATAGGCAGTATAGCAGCCATTTACTCAGAAAATGACATGGGATAATGAAAGAAAATATCCATGCAAAACAGGAAAGAAAATGACAGGTATATCATGAGAAGTGCCAAAAGGAGGACTCACCAGGTGCTATGTACCCATAAGATCCAGCAACTGCAGACATTGATTTTGAGTATGGCATGTCAATTAACTTTGCCAATCCAAAATCCCCAACATGTGCTTCAAAATTTTCATCAAGTAGAATATTGTTAGACTTGATATCTCGGTGAATGATGTGGGGCTTACAATCATGGTGCAAGTATGAAAGCCCCTCAGCAGCTCCAAGGGCAATCATATAACGCGTATCCCAGTCAAGGCTGGAAGAAGATACCCCATGAAGCAGTTCACCCAGGCTGCCTCTTGACATGTACTCGTACAGAAGAAAATTGGAGCCCAGGTGATTGCAGAAACCATATAGCTTCACAATGTTTCGATGCCTTATCTTTCCAAGAGTCAAAATCTCTGCACGGAAGCTGTTGTCTGCATTGCTTCCCTCTCGATTTGATGCTAACTTCTTTACAGCAACAGTGTGTCCAGACTGCATGACTGCTCTGTATACCGTCCCACAAGCACCTCTTCCAATTATGAAACCCTCATCAAAATTATTTGTGGCAGCAACCAGGTCTTGGAATGTAAATCCTTCATTTGGGGAAATGTACATGCCTGATGCTGTAGAAGAAAGCTGCTTGTCTTGCAAAGGAGCGACAGTCTCAAGCGGTTTTCTCATAAAGTATACGATCACAGCAATAAGAACTAGTGAAATCCCTCCAACAGCAGCAGCAATTATAGCAATGATCTTCCCCAAGGGGGTATTTGTTGCTCTCAATGAAGATGGAGTTGATGAAGATAGAGACCCAACACACTCACCAAGAGGTCCACCACAAAGCTCTTTGTTTCCTAGAAAGCTGCTCAAGGGCATGTTTTGAAACAAAGAAATCGGAGGAAGTGGACCAGTGAGATTGTTGTACGAGACATTAAGACGAAGTAAACTAGATAAATTCACAAATGTGGCAGGGATTTCACCAGTTAAGTGATTATTATTGAGTAAAAGAAATTCCAACAAAGCAAGATTTCCAAGTTCTTGTGGTATATATCCAGAAAGATTGTTATAGCTGAGATTCATTGCAATTTGCAAGCTTGAAAGTCCCCCTAATTCCTCTGGTATTCCACCACTAAACTGATTACCACCCATCTGCAACTCTGTCAAATGAGAAAGCTGTCCTAAAATTGAGGGTATATTTCCAGATAGCCTGTTATCAGAAAGAAACAGCAATTCCAACTGCAGGAGGTTTCCAACTTCATTTGGTAATGTGCCCATAAAATGATTCTGGCTGATATCAAGTCTTTGGAGTTTTGTACAGTTGAAAATCAATATGGGTATTCTTCCTCCAAATCTGTTAGATGAAATGTTAAAGACAACCAGCCGTGATAGATTACCGATCCCTCCTGGCAACTCAGATGTAAAAAAGTTGTTGGGAATGTTAAACCGTTGCAAAGCTTTACAGTCCCCTATCTCTGGTGGAATGGGGCCACCGAACTTGTTTTGACCAAGCTCAATGGTACTGAGGTTTACGAGCTTGCACAGGTCAGAAGGGAAGCTCCCCGTGAGGTTGTTCCCACCTAAACGAAGCTGCACCAAGGATTTGCAATTTGTGATACCAGTTGGGATGTTTCCTGTCATCTTGTTTGACCCTAGGTTCAGCAATATAAGATTAGAATTTCTGCAAAGATGTCTTGGTATTTGCCCAGTGAGGTTGTTGTCTGAAAAATCGGCTACCCAAAGGGGACTATACACCCCAAGCCTCTGAGGAATGCTACCGGAAAGCATGTTATTAAAGAGTTGTAATTGGATCAACTCAGTCAGATACTGCAATCCATTAGGGATAGGACCAGTGAGGTTGTTGATTGAAAGATCAAGCCTAGTCAAATTCTTGAGTCCACACAGCTCAGTCGGGATAAACCCTGTCAGCTGGTTCTCAAAGAGATGGAGCAGGTGCAAGCCCTTTATGTTACCTAGCTCTGCTGGTATTCCTCCAGTCAACATATTCTCTGAGAAGTCTACTTCTGTTGCCAGAGTAAGATTCCCAATCTCCTTTGGGATTGTTCCATTCAATAAATTCGTGTACAGATATAACCACACTAAATTTTTCAGGTTCCCAATCTCCACAGGTATGTGGCCCACTAGATTATTCTGGTACAGTGCAAGAGTCTGAAGGCTTGAACAGTTTCCAAGCTCCTTGGGGATAACTCCAGACAGTTGATTGGCCCAAAGAATCAGATCAGTCAAATACCTCAGCTTCCCGAGTTCTTTAGGGATCTCACCGCCTAGCTGGTTTTGAGCAAGTCCAAGCATGTTCAAGTTCTGGCATTCACTTATCTCAACAGGTAAGCTTCCAGAGATCATATTCTGCCCCGCTCGAAAGATGGCCAGGTTCTTGAGTTTGCCAATGGAATGAGGCAATGGACCCGTTAAGTTATTGGTATACAACACTAGTTCTGTGAGCGAGGAGAGATTTCCAATCTCCTCAGGAAGGGAACCAGAAAGCTTGTTATTACATAAATTGCAGGTAACCAAGGAAGAGAGATTACCCAATTCTGGAGGGATTTTGCCTTCAAAGTTATTGTTGTTCATGTTTAGAATCTCCAACTTTGAGCAATTTCCTATCTCCGCAGGGATTCTTCCTGAGAACCCATTGAAGGAGAGGTCAAGATATGTTAGGTGCACTAAGCCACCAATGCTTGGAGAGATGGTTCCGGATAGATTCATGGAGTTCAGATCAAGAGAGGAAACCACAGGATCATAGCCAAATGTGCAATTCACACCCTTCCATCCACAAGGCGTTTGATCTTTAGGGTTCCAACTATCAAGGTGGTGGAAGTCATCCATCATTTGACTCTTAACTTCCAAAAGGTACTGGCCTTCCATGTTTAGCCCTTGGGAACTACATGATGATAGAAAGACTACCAGCAATACAAAATCAATAGCCGCGAAAGAAAAATCCCTTTCAGATTTTGAAAACTCCGGCATTTTAATGATCAGAAGTACTGATATCAAGATCTAGTTGAACTCATCTTCTACTGAAATTTTCATATAACAGAAGCCTCAGATGCCTAATTTCAATCATCAAAGAAAGAATCCATCATCCCCTGTCACCTTCTGCACTACAGTAATTCTTGAGCATACTCATTTCCTGAATTGAGTTCAATAAATATACAACAAAGAAAAAGAGAACAACAGAGTTTGCTTAACATATGAAGGGGATAAAAGGAACTAGAACAATGATTTAGGAATCAAAAATAAGAGAAAATTTCAGAAACTTTAAGGAATTCAGAGCATTCACATACCTCAATATTCCAATGCTGAAGGCTCCAATAATTTAGCAACAAACGAGACAATCCCGATCTTTTTTTCTCTTTAAAAGACTGAACTTTCTGATTCCAAGAAAACTCACAAGCACAATAGTTTCTTTAGGCAAGTAGGGAAACCAGAAGTCCGCCGCCGCCACCTGCTCCAGCTCTCGAATTCAAAATTCTCACACCTAACGCTGAAAGAGCCTTCCGTCCAGCATCCAGCCTACCCTGGTTGTTGATATTCTTCTAGCAGGAAAACCGAACCCTAGAGAAGTCAAGAGCTGATTCGAGGATGTTAGAAAACCAGCTCCAAAGCCCACCCCCTGTCTTCCAAAAATCCGTCAAAACTTCACAAATATCTCCATTTTCACCACAAACTTATCACCTCCCACATCCACTCCACCAAGGAAGAAACTTTTCTAGTTGTCAACACACTCTCAGCATCAAAATCTCTCATTCTTACCCCTGGAACCCACCATTTTCCCAGAACCAATCACCCCCGGACCAAAACGTTTGAACCCAGCTCTCTTTCTTCGAATTTGCCCAAAATTCTCCAAGAAAACAACCCCCAGGTTCCCAAACCGTGGAAACAACTACTCAAGCCCGCCTTTTCCGATATAGATCCAAAAAAAAGCGAGCTTTCCGGATTCTTTTCTCCATAAAAAAGCCACCTTTTTATCTCCTCTTCTCCCCTTCTCCGACGCTCGTGCACCGAATCCACCTCGTTTTTACTCCTCTTTCTTTTGGCTAGATTTTCCGCCAACCCGACTGCATCAGCCCTCCTTTTGTCCTCATCCAACCCGCACCATCGATCCAAAAAACACAAATAGAAGAGAAGAGAGAAGAGCTCAGAGACCGAGAGAGAAGAGAGAACAAAACACACGGGAGATATAATGGCCGGCAAGCACGCTTTCGAGTTTCAACTTTCCACCTCTTTCCCCCTCTGTCCTCATCGAACGGACGGCCCCCACCTCTTACCTTTTGCCCACCATGCTCCATTTTACTTTATTTTTCTAAGATTTATTAGTTGTTATTATAATCATATTATCTCTAATTAAATAGCTAATGAGGTTGAGCTTAGGAGTGGCTTTTGGGCTTTGAACACAAATCGAGGTGATTTGGGACAGGCTGGAATAGAGTGTATTGATGTGTGTGCAAGTCTCAGAATGAGTTGGGTCAAGTCATTAGGTATATATCTTTGGGCACTCAAACCATTGCTTAGATTGGCAGTTTATCTTTAGTTATTTAGTGTTTTTTTTTTATCCTTGGGCATTTGGGTGTGCCTAACATTAGGGGGGAACCAGAGGTTTTCCACCCAATGCATTCTTTGGCTAGGTTGGTCTTCTTGGTGGACACTTCCTACTCTGCAGGATCTAGTCAAAAGATTGGTTAGCATATGAGTGGAGTCAACAAGCTTCATATTCAAGCTTCGCTCAAGAATAAAAGTTATTTTTTATTTCTTTGATAAGATTCTTCCATGATTTCTAGGGTAGAGTGGATATAAAATAATTTTAGTTCCGTACATATTGAAGGTTTTTTTGCCCCCTACTTTATACTTACAATGCCAATGCAAGTCCTTGTGGTCATAGGCATCTAGATCTGTTTGTAAATAGATACCTAAGTTTTAAGAAACAATCCCATTTTTGAGTTTCTATATGAGGACAAAATAGGCAACTATAGTGTGTATATAATTAAAACAAAGAGCATGTAAGTATATTCTTATTAATGAAAATTCTATCACCTTTCATATATCTAATCTTTATTATTCATTCACCAAGTCAAAGTACCATTTGCATCTAAATTTCTTCATTGCTAGTTATAATAACAAGTGTTTAGGCAGTCAATGGTGCGAAAAATAAATACAGCTTGAAATCGTTTACTTCTACTGTATAATAAATATAGATGTTATGAGAAATGTTCATTCCCATAAGAATAAGCATCATGAGGTGCCAATTAACTAAAACACCTATTTTGCTGCAAAGAAAAAAATATTATAAAAGTATTAGCCATGTTTCTTTTGTGGTATATTAAGATAGGTTTAAAGAAAAAAACCTGAGCTAAGAATACATCGAAAAATTCCCAAAAAATAAACATCAAAGAAAATAATAACCAAAGAATATCATTATTGATTGAATCTTCGTTCTCTTCGTTTTTCAATAAATCTTCTTGTTGGATGCATCTAGATAGTTAATCTATCATGAGAGCTTGTTGATGCATTAAATCCTCAAAACTCATTTGAGAATCAAGAATTGCTCTCTCTTATCAACAACGATTTCCATGAGCTGCCTATCAAAACTCGGGCACCTAAATATATCATCAATGCTTTAACTAGGAATTTTAATTATCTCATAAATGGGCCCACATTTTGTTTGTGATTATTGTTTTTATGCCATTTAGTTCCAAATTTGGTTGGCATCATTATGGTGCATTCAATGGTCAAACTTTCCAATTCAATTTTTCAAAATTCTACATATGATCTCCTTTTTTTAGGCTATCAAAACTCAAGCACCCAAGTACATCATCAATGCTTTAACAAGTAATTTTAATGATCTCATAAATGGGCCCATATTTTATTTGTGATTATTGTTTTTATACCATTTACCCATTGCTTGGATGGATCGTGAGAGGAAGGATGGATGGGATTGGAATGATAGATGATTTCTATCCACCGTTTAATTTAAAAAATTTAAAAAAAGATGGAAGGAGGCATTGTCTATTCGTCCTAGCCTACTAATTTGTATTTGGGAGGATCAAATAAGGATGGATGGAGTATGTGAGAGGTGAAAATCTGTATTGATAAAATTATCTTTTATTAATTT
>NC_026003.2:104552484-104556245 GCF_000442705.2 Elaeis guineensis
ATGTGGCTGTGTTATATGATCGATTCAGGTGGCAGATTCAAAGTGTGATAATAATTTTTTAATGATCATGATTAAAAAAAAAAAAGACAGTGATAACATGATAATGATAGCATAATAATTTTATTTTATCCTATATCATGAAATCTTGTTTTTTTTTTTTTGAATTTATATGAAAATTTTGGTTCAAGAAAATCTATAATCAAATAAAACTTGAAAAAAATCAAATCACTGGTGACATAATAATCAGCACAATAATTGTTACTTAAGTCCACATCACATGCCGCGGTTGTAATATTATGATAACCGTTATTTTATATCAAGGATTAAACAACAATCGAATGAAAGATGGCAGAAGTTGGGCCATGGTAACCTATAGAACGGCAAAGTTGAGGAAAGCTTCCACAGAAACCACCTCTTTCCAAATTTTATCAGGAAAAAAAAAAATCTCTTTCCCTGCAAATCAATGCCGGGAGAATGGTGGGTCCGCGTTCGGATACAGACTACGGCGACATGTCCGATACAGCGGATTAGACTTTTGGTGTGATCCACGTCTGCGTTTCGATACGGTGACATGTCCGATGCGACGGCTTCCACTTTAGGTGCCATCCACGACGTCACCTTTCCGCACGAGTACGAGGGTGGTGGGGCGGGAGCTCTTTTTCAGAATAATTTTAAAAAAAAATTTAAATATTAAAATAATATAAAATAAAATTTATTTATCAAATTAATGTAAAAGAGAAAAACGTCATTTTGAATGACGTTTTTTTCCATCCACGTCACCCCCTTTTCCACAATGGCATTGTCCCCAAAAAAAAAAAAAACAGAAACGTCGATTGGAATGGCGTCTTTAAAAATGCCATTTTGAACGGCGTCTTTAAAAACGCCATTCAAAATGGCGTTTTTCAATTTTCTCACAAAAAAAAAAAAGAAAAAAATTATGAAATAATAAAAAAATTTATTTTTTAAAATTTAAAATTAATAAATAAATTAAAATTTTAATTTTGATTGAAATTTAAAATATAAAGATTTGAATTTGTAATTTATTAAAAACATTAATTTAAATTTTTTATTTCAAATCTTTTTTAAAAGATGTCAAAAAAAATCTTAAGAAATAAAAAAAAAATTATCATAGAAAATAAAAAAATAGAGAAAGAAATATCAAAGAAATAAAAATTTGAAATTTAATTGAAAAACATCATTCGAAATATTTGTCCTAAAATTTTTTTAAAAAAAAATTTTAAATAATCAAAGAAAAAGAATTATAATTCAAAATTTAAAAGAAATAAAATTTTAAATATTAATTGAAATAAAAATATTATTTCAAATTACTTTCAGAAATTAAAATTAATTTTTTTTAAAAAGATTCAAAAAATTTTTAAAAATAGGGTTAAAAATTTTTATAAAAATATAAAGAATTGAAAAAAAATAGAAATTATAATTGTAATTGAAGAACAAAGTTTATAATTTTTAATTTTAAGAAATAAGAATTATAATTGTAAATGAAATTAAAAATTATATTTTAAATAACTAAATTAATTTAAATATAAATTTTTAAAAATTATTTTAAATAAAAGAAAAGAATACGTAATAGAATATCAAAAAGCTAAAAATGGAAAAAAACTAAAATTAAAATTTAAAATTATAAAAATTATAAATTAGATTAGAAAAAATATATCATAAAAGAATAAAATAAAATTAAATTAATTATAATATCTTTATTAGGGTATTTTATAAATGTGATTTAAAAAAATTAAATTTGAATTAAATTTTGATAAAAAAAGAAATACATTAAAAAGTTAAAGAAATGAGGAAAAGTTAAAAAGTGAAAATTTTTAAAAAGTCACAAAAAATAAGAATTATAAATTAAAATATTTAAAAAAAATTATAAAGTTTAATTGAAATAAAATTTTTTTTAAATATATTTTGTAAAATTAAAATTAAATTAATTGAAATATTTTTCAAATAAAATTTAAAAATAGCCTAAAAAAATTTCATAAGAAGATAAAGAATTGAAAAAAAATAGAAATTGTAATTGTAATTGAAGAACAAAATTTATAATTTTTAATTTTAAGAAATAAGAATTAAAATTGTAATTGAAATTAAAAATAATATTTTAAATAATTAAATTAAATTAAACATTATTATTTAAAAAAATAATTTAAATGAAGAAAAAAAAATGGGAGGAAAATTTAAATTTTAATTTGAATTAAATTTTGATCAAAAAAAATACAGTGTAAAGTTAAAAAATGAGGAAAAATATGAAAAAAAAAAATTATAAACTAAACTTTAGAAAAAATAATATTTTTTTAATTAAAAGAAAAGAGTACGTAATAGAATGCTAAAAAGATAAAAATGGAAGAAAACTGAAATTATAATTTCAAATGATAACTATTTTAAAATAAATAAAAAAAAATCTTAAAAAAAAGAAAAAAATAATAATAAAATAGAAATTATAATTATAAATTTTAAAAAAAATTAATTTTAATTTAAATTAAAAATTATCATTTAAATTATTATTTTCATTATTTAATTTAATTTATTTATTAAAAGATTAGAAATAATAATTAAAGAAATAAAAAAAAAGAGAAAACGCATAGAGAATGGCGTTTTCCCCTCCCCATACCCTTTTTCCCCTCTCCTTCTTCCTTTTCCCTCTTCTCCTTCTCCTCTTCTCTCTTCTCCCTTCTCCCTTCTTGATCTTCTCCGGCGTCTCTCCTCTTTTTTTTTATTTTCTATGATAATTTTTTTTTTCTTAAGATTTCTTTTGACATCTTTTAAAAAAAAATTGAAATAAAAAATCTAAATTAATTTTTTTAATAAATTACAAATTAAAATCTTTATATTTTAAATTTCAATCCAAATTATAATTTTAATTTATTTACTAATTTCAAATTTTAAAAAACAAAATTTTCCATTATTCCATGATTTTTTCTTTTTTTTTTTGGGTGGAAAAATTGGAAAACGCCATTTTGAATGGCGTTTCTTCTTGTTTTTTTTTTTTTTTTTTTTCGGACGATGCCACGGTGGAAAAGGGGGGTGACGTGGAAGGGGAAAAAACGTCATTCAAAATGGCGTTTTTTCCTTTTGCATTAGTTTGGTAAATAAGTTTCATTTTGAATTATTTTGGTATTTAAGTTTTTTTTTTTAATTATTCTGAAAAAGAGCTCGTGGGGCGGGGCAGCAGTTCAAATGCTGGGGTTCTATGTTGTACCTTTAGACGTGCGCCGTTTCGACGGCGGAATAGTCATTATGAGATCAACAATGATTAGATAAAATAAAAAAAATTAAAATATTTTAAAATTTATGTAAGATACAATTCTGATAATATTTTGTTTTAATAAAAAAAAAAATTTCTTTCGATGTAGTTTGGATAGGTTCGGTGCAAAAATTAACTGGAATCATTCAACGTAGAACATACCAAATCATACTGATGATGAATTAAGATAATCTCAATATATAAAAATTAAAAAAAAAATAAAAAAATAAGAGAGAGAATGATAGATGTCTGATAGAAGGCTATGGACGGCCGAAAGAGGCTCGAAGAGGTTTTGTCCTCTAATTTTTTTATTTCAAAATTAAATTTGAGATGGAAAAAAAAATATTTTATTTTAAAAAATTAAAATAAAATTGATAACTATTTTATCAATTTTATATAATTTTTTTAAAAAAAATTAATGTTGAAAAAATTATATGAAGTTGGCAAAAAAAATTGTCAATTTTATTTAAATTTTTCATAATAATTTTTTTTTTTTCTGAAACTC
>NC_026003.2:104556345-104571173 GCF_000442705.2 Elaeis guineensis
TATCGGCTAACACGCCGATCGGGCCCCGACCAAGAAAAGGCGAAATGCCTACGCGACCGACGTTGCGACTCCCGACCGAGCCACGGCCGGTCGAAGGATATTCGACTTACCACCGTCTATCACACGATGCGACCTTAGTCGCATCTACGACTTGCCGACCGAGCCACAGTCGGTCGGAGGATATGCGGCTTACCACCGTATATCACGAGATGCGGAGGTGTACCCGACACAAGGGTATCGGGGCCCGACTTATCGGCGCTCCCTCGACTGAATGCGCCGGACGACTTTCGACTGAACAAGTCAGACAGGACCCGACTGCCGAACCGTAATCACGGTCGGTCGGATCCCGGCTCAACGGGCGCCCGACCGAAGATCTCGACCATCAAAGTCCGATCTGAAATCGGGACTTACTCTACCTTCGTGGCTCCCGACTTAACATACATGCCCGATGATCAGCATTGACTATCAGAAGCCGATCTAAAGGCGGGACCTACCTTACCTTCGGGTCGGCACAAGTTGCCAAACGTCCTAACCGACCTATGGCAGTTAGCGACTTATTTTAAGTTAGCGACTCACATGGGCATGCGACATTACAGATACATTCGACGTTACAAACAAAAGGAGAGAGTGAAAAAGTTTCATTCAAAACTGAAAGAGAATTACAAAGTCGGGTCGAAGCCCGATTACAAGTACTTCAGGAAAAAAGAAAAACAAAAATAGAGGTAGTCGGCAGGGCCCGATCATCTGTCTTAGTCGATCTCCTCGATCGACGGAGGATCGGGGATGACCGGTGTGTCGGCCATAAGCGGTGCTGGGTCGGCGGCTGAAGGAGGGGCTTCGGTCGGCGAGGGGATATCGGTCGGCGCCACCCGCTCCGGGATGGCCTCCTCCGCCACGACGACGCTCCCGACGGCTGGTCGGCCATCTCCTCGGTTCCTTCCTCCTCGGCTACCGGCGGGACGACGCTGCTGACGTCCAGCTCCGGGTACAAGGCATGGACGGCATCCCAACCATCTCGAACCCCACCCGGTACGAGGCGAAGCCCGACTCGAGCATCTCCTCCCGGTATTGGTCGGAGGCCCGAAAATCTTCCACCGCCCGATCGGCCGACTCTTTCGCCGACCTTGCCTCGTCCTCCGCACGGGCGAGCGACTCCCCTCGCCGACTCCGCCTCAGCCTTCGCCATTTCGGCGTCGATCCGGGCGATTGATAGCTCCTCTTCGGCTTCGACGAGCTTCTCCAGGCTGACCCGAAGCTGCTCGCACTCGCTTTGGAGTTCGGCGGTAGCACCGTCCCGCTCGTGCCGAAGACGACGCACGGCCCGACCCTTGTGTTTGGCCTCCTTCTTGGCCGACTTTAGTTCGGACCTGAGCTGGGAGACTTCGTCCACCAACTTAGCCTCCCGATCGACCGACTGTTGTAAATGGTCGACCAGCATCACCTTCTCTGCTTCGGCCGCTGCCGACCTCTCCTTATAGGCCGCTCGGATGTTCCCGAACCTCCGGTAGCCGGCCTCGAGCTCCGACATCGTGAAGATTAGCTGCCATTTCAAGCGCTTCGTCGGGAACACAGGATGAAGAAAAAATTCCTAAGAGAGAGGGAAGGCGACAGGAACCTTACCTCGACCATGGTCGGATAGAACCGCGACAGCATCTCGGTCACCTGTCGAGATCTCAGCGACTCTACGTCGGCTGGGAGGAGGATCCCCTGACACAACCTCCTCGCAAGGTTGTGGTCGGCCAACGCCGACGCTCCCTCGAGGAACTGTGCGCTCGGCGGCACAGAGCGGCTCCCCGATCTTGCCTCCTCCGTGGGGTCCATCGGGGCTTTCCCCCGATCGGCTGCCCGACCGACGGAACCGGTAGCGAGGGGACGCTTGAGTTCGACCCGGCGCCCCCCGTTGCGCCAACGGACGCCGCCGAACGATGTTCGGTTTCCCGAACGTCATCCGGCTCCACCCGCACCGGCGAAGCCGCCGATGTTCCCTCGGCCGCTTCCTCAGCCAGCCTCTCCTCCGTGTGAGCTGTCGGAGCCGCGAGGGCTATTACAGGCTCCGACTAGTCGGTCGCCGATGCCTCGACGGTCGGCGCCGCTGGAGCAGGTTTCTTCGGGGGGCGCGAAGGACCGGCCCCCGCTGCTGGCCTCTTCCTTGTCGCGAACCACCGAATCTCGGCGTCTGTCGGCCGCATCCTTGGAGGTGTCCCTGCAATACCGACAAAAATGTTAAAGATCGGACCAAGAGCCGAATGAAAAGAAAGACCGGGGGATCGGGCGATACCTAGTCGGGGGACCAGACTCAAGCCGGCATCATAGAGAGCTTGTTCGGTAACAAGCTCCCTCTGCTTCGGGACCGACATGTCTTTCAGTCGGTGGAAGTCCTCCCGGTCGTCCGCCTCCACCCGGCTGTTGTCGTTGGCTTTGGTTCGGGGCACACCCCAGCGGGAAGGGAAGCCCCAAGGAGATGAGGAGGAAACGAAGAAAAACTGGTTCTTCCACCCATGAATGGACGATGGAAGACCAGTGATGAAGGCAAGACCCTTCCGGGGGTTGAAGAGCCACCACCCTCGGACTTTAGGGTGGGGTCGGAGCACAAAGAATGCCCGAAAGAGTGAGACGCGAGGGTTGGTCGGCAAGAGCTGACACAACAATGCAAAGGAGATGATGAGACGGACGGAGTTCGGCGCCAGTTGCGCCGGACAGAGTCCGTAATAATCTAATAAATTTCGGACGAACTCCGAAATCGGAAGCCGAAGACCCGCGCGAAGGTCTTCGACATACAGCGCCAGATCGTCGGGCGGAGGGCTGTTAACCCGACCGCCGGCCCCTGGAGCGGAGAGCCGAAACTGCTCCGGGATGCGATATTGCTCCCGAAGCCGATCGACATTCGGCCCCGAAAGCGAGGAGACCTCTACTTCCGGAGTCGATCGAGAGTCGTCAGTCGGGTTTCCCGACCGACCTCCCCGAGTCGGATTTCCGGCCATTGCACCGGAACCGAACAGGAGAAGAAGAAGAAGAAGGAGGAGAAAAAGAGAAGAAGAGGAAGAAGAAGAAGATGGGAAAGGAGGACCACGAACCAGATGAATTCCTCTGGAAGCAAGAAAGCTCTGCCCGCGACGACTGAGAAATCGCCCGGACAGAGTTTCTCCAGCAAAATGGCAAGTGTGGGGTCATGGGTCCGGGAGGTCCTATATATATAGGGCCGACCGACGGCCGAGATGCTTCCGCGCCGACCGAAGGCCCACAGATGCACGACGTATGGCGCCCGCCGGTTGGCGGAGGATTCGGCACCGCCCGGATTAAATGCGGGGGGGGCGCCGGCCAACCACCCTCGCCACGCGGCGAGCGGAGCCACGGTCCCGTATTAACGTGTCCGCACCGATTCGCGTTCCCGATGGGATGCCTGACAGCGTCGGATATTCGGTCGTCTGACACCGTATCATGTGGCGTCCGATCTTCTGACACCGATGCGACGTCTGACGCCGACAAGATGCACCGTCTGACACCCGACGCCGACGTGACCTCTGACACCGACTAGATGCCTGACGTCAGTGAATCGCTCGGCATTTATGAGGCGCCTGACACCGTATCAGACTGACGGTACGGTCGGACTCTTGCATGCGACAAATCCACTCCTGTTCGCCCTGGGTCGCTGCCCCAGCGAAAGCACTGGCCAGCTCACCGTCCGACTCAGGAGTGAAGGGGGGCAACTGTTGGGGAATATCCGCCGACCGTTCGACCGATGGCCGGAGGGACCGACCGACCGACCGATGGCCGGAGGGACCGACCGACCGACCGATGGCCGGAGGGACCAACCGACCGACCAACAGCCGGAGGGACCGACTGGCAGACGCCATCACTGGCCAATTGACGGCCCATCACCGACTGAGGATATGTCGGGCGTATCCCTCCCGACCGACTGAACTCGGAGCTTCGATGGCCGACTCATATAAAACTCGCCGACCAACGGAGGGGCCCGACGCCACTCGGCGGGCCACCGACCTAGGGTCGGTCGGCTCCTCCGATCGTCGTACAGCCGCCAGATCTTGTCAGTTCTGACAGCGACATGCGGCTCGGCCGTCTCGGGACATTGTCCTGCCAGGGGCATTGTCAACCCTGATGATTTGACAACCCCCACGGCGATGTGACATTTTCACGGCGACTCTGACAGTCCATGGTGAGTTGACAGTTCCTCACTTGTCCGCGCCATTAATGACGACGCCATACCGTGCTCCACTATATAAACCAGAGAAGGCAACAGTGCAAGGGGATCGATCAATCACGCTCAGTCCACTCCTCGACTCCCAAAAAACCACAGGCTCGCTCCCTCTCTCCCTCTCTTTCTCTTCGATCGAGCTCTCTGTCTTCGTTTTCACTGTTGCCCAGTCACCTCTCTGACTTGACCGTCGGAGGGTCCCCGCCGGAGCCGCCTCCGGTCAGTGCGGACTTCATTTTGCAGGTGCCCGCTCTCCGACGATCGGACGATGAGGCGATTGGCCGCAACAATCACCATCTTATTTGATACAGGCATATTATCGAATTTCCATGAACAAGGCCTTCTCCTGTTATTGTTTTCATTTCTCTTCCATTGGAATGACTACCATAACGAGACATGGCCACGATCAAATCATCGAAGGTCGGAGCTATTGGGGCTGCTATCATCGTAAGCTACCACCATGAAAGGTGGTCAACCCGAGATTTCACTTTCTTCTATTTTTTTCTTTTGTTTTTTCACCGAGCCGATTCCCTCTGTGCATAAATTTCTGAGGATTGGAGGATTGGAGCCATTGGGGCCTGTTGCTATCGTGGGTTACTGTCATGGGAAGTGGTCGGCTAAAGATGTTTTCCTTTCCCTATTTTCATGAAAAAGGAGAAGAAAACGAAAAAAAAGAGAGGAGAAAAAGAAAATAAAATGAAAAAAAGATAATTTCTTCTCTTTTTCTCTTTCCTCTCTCTTCTGTCTCTTTCTCTTTCTAGTCTTTTTTCTTTCTCTCTTTAGAGATCTTATAGATTAGTGGAGGATCTAGATATTTAGATAAATCTAGATCAATTGATTGACTCTAGGACGGATCCTAGATCCATAATATTCGGATGTTTTTTCATAATTTTTCTATCATTTATTGTATATGATTTTTATGTTTGACTATGATTATGTAAAGTGCAACTGTCTACATAAGAAGGTGTAGAGCAGAATACCTTATTTTTGAGTTTGTAAACTGAGGAGTTGATCGCTTTGGATTGTCAGTCATGAGTCGAAGCATAATATCCTGATTTACCATAGCAGACTGAATTATGGATATTCTGATTTATCATCATAGATCAAAGCACGGATATCTTGGTTTACCACTACGCACTGAAGCATGGATATTATGATTTGTCACCACGGGTCAAAACATGGTTTATGCTTTGCTAGTTGTAGGTCGAAGTATGACTATAATTAATGCAAAACTGAAAGATAAATATTGGTTTAGAATATGTTAACAAAATGTGAATGATAAATCATATGAACACACTAGTGATATTCATGCTGGATTTATGATAATACATAATTTGTGATATATATTTATATAATTATTGAATTATATTGGATGCTTGACATAAGATTTTGTAACATAATTTTTTTTTTGATATTGCATACTTATTATTTTGAATTATATTATCATATTCATGTAAGTATGATGGGATTTTTACTAGGCTGTAAAGCCCATATCTCTAATTATTTCTTCCTCTTAGAGTCACAAAATGTGTAACATTCATCGGATTGGGTGTGAAGTTTGAGTACCAGAATTATTAATTCATTAATTAGTTCAATTTTTGATATAGATGGAGATTTGAATAATTGTAATTGAGTAAATTTATTTCTCTACAATAAAGCTATTTAGTTATTATTTGGATTAATTATTCTAAATAAATTCTAATATTATTGAAGATTTATATATTTTATAGATTTTGTATGATCTCTATGAGGATGTTCTAGGATTTATGTGGCTATGTTGTGTCATCGATTTAGGTGACAGATTCGAAGTGTGATAATAGTTTTCTAATGATCATGATTAAAAAAAAAAAATAGTGATAACATGATAATGATAGCATAATAACTTTATTTTATCCTATATCATGAAATCTTGTTTTTTTTTTTTTGAATTTATATGAAAATTTTGGTTCAAGAAATTCTATAATCAAATAAAACTTGAAAAAAATCAAATCACTGGTGACATAATAATCAGCACAATAATTGTTACTTAAGTCCACATCACATGCCGCGGTTGTAATATTATGATAACCGTTATTTTATATCAAGGATTAAACAACAATCGAATGAAAGATGGCAGAAGTTGGACCATGGTAACCTATAGAACGGCAAAGTTGAGGAAAGCTTCCGCAGAAACCACCTCTTTCCAAATTTTATCAGGAAAAAAAAAAAATCTCTTTCCCTGCAAATCAATGCCGGGAGAATGGTGGGTCCGCGTTCGGATACAGACTACAGCGACATGTCCGATACGGCGGATTAGACTTTTGGTGTGATCCACGTCTGCGTTTCGATACGGTGACATGTCCGATGCGACGGCTTCCACTTTAGGTGCCATCCGCGACGTCACCTTTCCGCACGAGTACGAGGGTGGTGGGGCGGGGCAGCAGTTCAAATGCTGGGGTTCTGTGTTGTACCTTTAGACGTGCGCCGTTTCGACGGCGGAATAGTCGTTATGAGATCAACAATGATTAGGTAAAATAAAAAAAATTAAAATATTTTAAAATTTATACAAAATACAACCCAATAGTTGATAACGTTTTGTTTTAATAAAAAAAAAAATATTCTTTCAATGCAAGTTGGATAGATTCGGTGCAAAAATTATCTCGAATTATTTGATGATAGAACATATCAAATCATACTGACGATGAATTAAGATAATTTTAATATATAAAAATTAAAAAAAATAAAAAAATAAAAGAGAAAAAATAATAGATGGCCGATAGTTTTAATGACGATGAATTAAGATAATTTTAATATATAAAAATTAAAAAAAATAAAAAAATAAGAGAGAGAATAGTAGATGGTTGATAGAAGGCTATGGAGTGTCTAAAAGGAGCACGAAGAGGTTTTGCCCTCTAATTTTTTTATTTCAAAATTAAACTTCGGATGGAGAAAGATCTCATTTTATTTTAAAAAATTAAAATAAAATTAATAATTATTTTATTAATTTTATATAATTTTTTAAAAAAAAATTGATGTTGAAAAAATTATATGAAGTTGATAAAAAGATTGTCAATTTCATTTAAATTCTTCGTAATAAAAAATAGTCCTTCCTCTGAAACTCTTCTTCCAGATAAAACAGAATAATTAAAAGACAAGCCCCTCTCTACCCGTCATGGCCCTTCATCGGCCTCCATCATTCATCCACCATCCTTTGCCTTTCTATCTCTCTTTCTCACATCTTCTCCTTTTTTTTCTCTTTCATACGTTCTTTTCTTTGCCTTCTCTACTGTATCGGGCCATGTTATGTCAGTCTCCACTGATCTTCTCTCTCTTTTTTCATCATCTCTTCTTCTTTTTCTCCTTTCTATTTTCTCTCCCATCTATTTTTCTGTTATATCAGTACAAATTTAGCATGGAATGATACACATAATTTGAGTTTGAGGTGGATCATATCATTATCTGCACTGTCTTGGATCCCCTGTGAGTCAAAAAAAAAAAAAAAAAAAAACCCTATATTATTAAGATCATGCCGGATTTGGTATCAGAGTACATTGTCATCCTGAGGGCTGTACGGTTCATGGTCCTAGTTTGTTGCACGGTGGGGAATTGAGTGACATATTATCACCAATATACATAAACTAAGGTTCTATAATACTTCTATGCAGCTTGATAATTTAAGATAAATGTGTTTATTATAATTAGATAATAGTCTTTTATCATACCTCGCCACCCACAATGCTTTCGGTGATCCTCCCACGCGGCACGCTTTTGTTAACCAAGTTTTGATACTGCTTGTCACTTTCATGACAAATGGATAGTGGCTGGAAAATTAGTAGGTAGGTGTTGGAAAAGTAGTAGGTAGGTGTAACGTCACTACTTTAGAAAAAAAAAAAAATAGATAAATAAAGTGACGTCAAGTCAAGAACACGTAATCACAATTCACAACCCGTGTTGAAGCACTCTAAGTTTGACATGTTGCAAATTCTATGGTATTGCGTATTATCTTCCTGTCCTGAGTGGGGTTATTATTATAGTACAAGTGGTCAAGCACATATTTATCTAAACATTAGGTGTAAAGATAGATGGTAAACAAAATAAAATTTAAAAAAAAATAAAAAAGAGGAGACATTTATGTAATTTATACTATGTTAAAAACTAGAAATATATCAAAAATTCTAAATTTTATTATGTAATTTATAGTCTGAGTGGCAAGGACATTTTTGGTCCAGTCAAATATGTGCCTGAATAATATATTAATTACTTCTTATAAAACTATTTAATGATATGTACAAATATGAGTAGTTTTATTTGAAAATAAAATTCTATTAAGAAAACTATTGCTTAACAGTCTGTTTTTATCTATCTCTAGCTGATCTAATTTCATTCCAAATCCTCTCTCTCTCTAGAACCATTTCAACTTTTGACATGATTAATTTTAATTTTTCCCTACATATAAACATGCATCTGCACGTGCATGTATACTACAATCTTAAAATATGTAAATAGTTTCATTAATTCTTTTAATACCTAAACTAGTTACGTGTTCCTTTGAAGTTGTGTTGGATTTAACAGTGGAATTGTCTTTGCGTCTTAGATCATCAAAACAAATTTTCATGTAACTTAAAGGCCTTCAAGGTCAAAGGAAGAGTTTGTATCATTTAAAGATTTTGGTTTGCCTAACCACCACATCAACAAGTTACAGAACTGGCTAGGGTAACGAAAGTCTTCACAGTATAATTTGCCAGGTTAGAAGGAATCTTGATCTAGTTTAATCAAAATTTTTAACTCAAGCTTGCAGTCCAATCAAATTTTGTTTTCATACTTTACAATAGTTCCTACCAACTTGTTTATCTCTTAAAAATTCTCTCCACCTTTAGCCATGACAACTTAAAAATAGCTTATATTCAGTATTAATATCAGCAATATCCATATTCAAAATAACTAGCTGAAAAATCATCAGATCATAATAGTCGAGATTGTTTTTTTTTTTTGATATTTTTTTTCTCCTCGGTAAGTGAGGAAAATCAGGCCAAGTAAAATGTTTTTTTTTTTGTTTTGTTTTTTGAGTCCTTTCAAGTCCACCTACTGAAACCCATGAGCTGTAGCTATCACCGGGAGTCAACTTAGAGAACGTGTTTATCGTTGGGGTGAAGTGCAAAGAGAATTTTCAGGGCGCCTAACGTCGACAGGTCTTCGAAGAAGTCATTTGATAGATTGCATCTTGTCCAGCATCCACTATCTGTGTCAGAGATTTGACAACTGGCATTGTCTGGGGTTGACAAAACTAAGTGGACCTCACCTAATCTGCTCTGGGTTTCGACATTTGGCATGAGATTTCTTAATTTGTGTTTGCTGCGTAGGGAATTTTAAGTAGATTGGGCTTTGACTTGGCCTGATCATGTGTTTTTTTTTTTTTTTTTTGATGGCTTTTGCATGAAATAATGATTAATTTTTTTCTACAATGTTAATCATTAGTTTGTGCTTTTTATAAATTTTAAAAAATAATAACTTTTTTTTCTTTTATTGTAGCTTAAATCATGAAACAAATGTTCTATTTTAAAAATTATGTAAAATACGATTAAAATATTGATGCAGGGAAAAAAAGATCAATCATTTTTTTGTATGATAAATACAACTTGAACCCGATGGTGGGGGGTGCACTAAAGCCATTTGGGTCATTTGAGAAACCTTTTAAGAATGTATTATTGGATATCCAGTTCTTCCTCAGAATACTAACAAAAAAATAGGTTGAATCAAGCTAGAAAGGTTCAGATTGAGTCGTATAGCGTTGGGTAAGGCTTAGCCCAGATCGTATCAGGTCCAATGAGTTGGGCCATGAGTAGGTTTGGGTTAAGGAGACTCAACAAAATACATCTAGGTATTGCCACCTGGGTCCACTTTGTCGACGTTATCAGCCTTAGTTGATCTGACTTGACCCATAGCGCTCCTGCCTCATAAGGGTAATAATTTTTGTCTTAGATTAACGTCAAATACTATACAAATTCATATCCAAGTAACGTTATGGGGATTTCCTATGAGCAAATAGTTATCGCGCTACATGGCAAGAGAAGATTGGTGGAATATGTTGCCGTGCAGGGTTTGTTAACTCTTAAATTGCCAAACCAGTAGTTGTTGGTCCGATGAACTTTTCGAGGCAGATAACAACCCCTTTGAAGCCTCTTTTTTTTTTTAATAAATATTTTTATCTGATGAATATATGTGATATTTTTTGAAACTGAACTCTAATGGTCTGTAAGATCTCATGCCGAGTCCAACCTTGCTTTAAACATGAGTGCAGGTAAAGGCACAATTCGTTTTCCAGAGTCCAAAAGATCTTGCCATGTGCAAGATTAGGTCTATGTCCAAATTATGTCTCCAAAGCTAACTGGAAAAAGGATGGAGTAAGGCAGCAGTGAGTGCCAAACCTTTTCAAACCATTTGTGGAGTTTGCATTTTTATAGTTCCAATCCAATCCCATTCTGATGATATTGTGTGCTTGCACATTGTGGTAGTTAGCTTTATTCGTTTGCTCTCAAGTAGATGGCGAGATGGTTACCACCATGCTTTGTCAGTTCTCGTCATCAAGTTTCACTTGTGTGCAGGTACCGTGGGGCCTTCAAATTCCTCTTTGTCGGTGGATGTGAGCCAGACTCTAGAATCATATACCAGGATGGCTTTTGACCATCCTAGTAATATTCTTTATATGATTAAAAAATTCATGAAATGTTTTTTATTAGTTTCTAGAAATTTTCTTGTAGAGGAATCAATGAAGATGTATAGGATTATTTGGGAGTTCTACAATTTATACATATATGCATGAATCGTTAAAAGGAAATATTTAAGAAATGCAAACTAATTATCGTGTTGTGTATAGCATATAGGGATATTCTTACATGTTGCCAAATCTATACCTGGAATAATTTCTGTTGTAGCTATTCTCATTTAAACTTGGTCATCAACTGAAGCAGATTGTGTTAAGCTCGATAGCAAAAAGCAAGAGATTTCAAACAAATTTTCTTGGATTTTATATGGTATTAGAACCTTGGGTTCAAGATCAGGGGTTTCTGTTAGCTCCACCACCTCTTTCTTATGTATCACTGCTTCTTCTGTGTCTTCCTTCTCCTCTTCTTCCTTCAGCTCATTTTTTTAATCCTATCAGCAACATTACCATCTCATCTCCATCAAGCTCACAACCATCATCCCCTCAGGACAACTCAATTTCTCCCCATCTTGAAGATTCACAAAGGCAAGAGTTTTCCTCCTTAAACTGTCCTTGGCAAAGCCCCCAGTCGGCACAAACCCAGTCCTGACTATAGAGGCTTGGGCTTTCAAAGAATTGACTTGGATTATTACATCTCTTTTTAAATCTGTTCCTCCCTACGTTGTTAGTCTCACACATGCACATGAAGTTTGGCATGTCCTCGAGCAAGCCTTTGGAACACCATTCCATACATCCACTAGCAGCAAACTTCCTCCATGGTGTGCGGATTGTTGTGCAGATTTGTATCGCGCTCGATGACCATCATCAAGAGAGGAATGGCTATCAATAATGATGCACCATGTATGATATATGTAGCTGTTTTGTATGATAGCTGTCTGTTACGGCCAATCTCCTCGTCGTCTGATCGTCGGGAACGAGCGCCTGCAAAAGAAAGTCCGCACTGACCGGAGGCGGCTTCGGTGGGGACCCTCCGACGGTCAAGTCAGAGAGGAGACTAGGCAACAGTGAGAAGAAAGCAAAGAACTCAACGAGCGAGAGAGGGCAAGAGGGTAAGCCTGTCAGTTTTGAAGGGCCTTTAGCACTGTAGCCTTCCCCGATATATATAGTGGAGCGTAGTATGGCGCCGTCATTAATGGCGCAGACAATTGAGGAATTGTCAACTCACTGTAGACTGTCAGAGTCGCCGTGAAAGTGTCATGTCGCCGTGGGACTGTCAAATCACTAGGGTTGACAATGCCCTAGGCGGGATAATGCCCTTAGGCGGCAGTGCCGCATGCTGCTGTCAGGACTGACAGTCTCTGGCAGTAGTACGACGATCGGAGGAGTCGACCGACCTTAGGTCGGTGGCCAACTGAGTGGCATCGGGTGGAGATTCGGACCCCTCCGACAGTCGGTCGGGCACGTCGCGGGAGTCGGCCATCGGACCCCCTGGTGCAGTCGGTCGGGAGGGCGGAGAGGTCTGTCCGGCCGACATATCCTCGGTCGGTAGAGAGCCGTCGATCGGTCGGTCACAAACGGCACCCGACGACCGGTCGGTCGGTCGGTCGGTTGGTCGGGTATGCCCGATTATAAGTCGGCATGAGTGGGGTCGGTCGGTATTCCCCAACAGTTGCCCCCCTCCACTCCTGAGTCGGACGGCGCGCTGGCCGATGTCTTTGTTTGGGCAGTAACGCCGAGTGAAAAGGAGTGGATTCACTGTGTGCCGAGTTCCGACCGTACCGCGGGTCGATATGATGTCAGGCGTCTCATGAATGTCGAGCGATTCGCTGGCGTCAGATGTCCAGTCGGTGTCAGATGTCCCGTCCCGTCGGCGTCAGACGTCCTGTCGGCACCAGGTGTCATGTCGGTGTCGGACGTCCTGCAGGTGTCGGATGTCCCGTCGGTGTCAGACGTCCTGTCGGTGTCGGACGTCCCGCCGGTGTCAGACGTCCGACACCTGCAGGACGTCCGACACCGACATGACACCTGACGCCGACAGGACGTCTGACGCCGACGGGACGGGATATCGGACACCGACTGGAGTTCTGACGCCAGCGAATCACTCGGCATTCATGAGACGCTTGACATCATATCGACCCGCGGTACGGTCGGAACTCGGCACACAGTGAATCCACTCCTTTTCGCCCGGCGTTACTGCCCAAATGAAGACATCGGCCAGCGCGCCGTCCGACTCAGGAGTGGAGGGGGGCAACTGTTAGGGAATACCGACCGACCCCGCTCATGCCGACTTATAATCGGGCATACCCGACCAACCAACCGACCGACCGATCGGTCGTCGAGTGCCGTGACCAACCGATCGACGGCTCTCTACCGACCGAGGATATGTTGGCCGGGCAGACCTCTCCGCCCTCCCGACCGACTGCACCAGGAGGTCCGATGGCCGACTCCCGCGACGTGCCCGACCGACCGTCGGAGGGATCCGAATCTCCACCCGATGCCACTCAGCTGGCCACCGACCTAAGGTCGGTCGACTCTTCCGATCGTCGTACTACTGCCAGAGACTGTCAGTCCTGACAGCAGCATGCGGCACTGCCGCCTAAGGGCATTATCCCTCCTAGGGCATTGTCAACTCTAGTGATTTGACAGCCCCACGGCGACGTGACACTTTCACGACGACTCTGACAGTCTACAGTGAGTTGATAATTTCTCAATTGTCTGCGCCATTAATGACGGTGCCATACTACGCTCCACTATATATATCGGGGAAGGCTACAGTGCTAAAGGCCCTTCGAAACTGACAGGCTTGCCCCCTTGCCCTCTCTCTCTCGTTGAGTTCTTTGCTTTCTTCTCGCTGTTGCCTAGTTTCCTCTCTGACTTGACCGTCGGAGGGTCCCCGTCGGAGCCGCCTCCGGTCAGTGCGGAATTTTTTTTGCAGACGCTCGTTTCCGACGATCAAGCGACGAGGGAATTGGCCGCAACACTGTCCATCTTCTGAGGTTGGCTATTGAGCATGCTACAACACTTCGTGATGCAATCTACACACCCACAGAGGATCTATTCTCCCATGAAAAAGCCAAGTTGATGCACCCGACAATAAGCCTCTTTTGCCTGTGTATTTGAAAGGATGCTATTTTCATACTTTCTTTGACCATTACAATGAAACTCGTGTGTGCTTTAAAGGCTTTAATATCAAAGGGAGCGGTTGTAGCATCTCCTCCAAGAAGTCAACAATAATTTAGAGATTCTTGCCCTTTAAACCACCACATCGGCAATGGTTTTCTCTCTTTTAGAATGGTCACCATGAGTTGCACCGAGTCACAGATTAATGGGGACTACATTTTTGCGAGACTAGCCTCACTCAAAGTCTTCTAGGCTATAATTCACCAGAACACAAGGAATCTTGGCCTGCTTAGCTGACACTTCTTAAGTCAAGTTTGCAACCTCGTCAAAATTCATTTGTTGAGCTTTTCTTGCCAACTCATGTCTCTTAAACTATCTTTGCTTGGAGATATATTATGACTTATAAGTAACTTGTTTTCAGTATTAATATCAAAAATATTTACATTTGAAATAATTAGCTAAACAATCTTGAGAACAATGATCGTAATAAATCATTTATTCCAATATTGTGCCACTAAACACTCTATATATATGGTGACATTTGACAGTTGCCAGATTTGTTTACTTCAATCGAAGTATTTTTATTTTTTATTTTTTTGGTACAATCAAAATATTTTTATTAGTAAAATATTTCCTCTCCTTGGTTGGCAAGGAGAACAAACGAAGTAAAATATACTTCAGCGTGCCTTATGTCTACCAACTAATACCCGTAAGCAATCGCTACCACTCGGAGTCTTTTTTTTTTTTTTTTTTGATAAAACTACCACTCGTAGTCAACTTGGAGAGTATGTTCTTAATGTGAAAGAGTAAATTTCAAGGAAGATATACATTTTGTCCAGCTTCTACTATCAGCGT